>NW_023662049.1:7500-16649 GCF_015228065.2 Penaeus monodon | reverse complement strand
AAATATACAATAATATTTATATTATATATATATAAAATATTTTATAATATATATATATTATCTATTATATATATATATTTTATATTAAAAATATATATTTTTTTTAAATCTAACTCATAATATAAATTTATTTTAATTATATAGAATTAATTATTTTTTTTTATATATAATTATATATATTATATAATATATATTATTATATAATAAAATTTTAAAATTATTTTTGATTTTGTTTATATGGTAATATATATATATATATATATATATATATATATATATATATAATAATAATTATATATATATATATGAAAATTTAGCATACCCAACACCCCCAAGCGCGGCGCGTGGTGTGTTATATTGTTATCATATATTATATAACAATATAAAATTTATATATATATATATATATATATATATTATTAATATTTTATATATATATATATTATTAATGGTGTGTGTGTGTGTGTGGGGGGTGTGTGTGTGGTGGGTGTGGGGTGTGTGTGTGGTGTGTGTGTGTGGTGGTGTTGTGTGTTGTTTTTGTGGTGTGTTAATGGTATTATGTATTTTGGTGGTGTGTGTATATTTTTTTTTCTATGATATTTATTTTTTTCTCTAAAAATTTTTAGTAAAGTTACCCATCAAAAGAGTTTTCTATTTAACACAGAAAATTGCAAGGGGGATCTTGAATTATATATTTTTTTTAATGCCCCCCTTTCGAAAATACAAAAATACGAATCTAATGCGCGCACGGCGCTCGCGGGTGGGTTTTGGAGTGTGGTACACACACACACACACAATATATTTTAATTGTACGCCGACCGCCTTTCTCTTTTGCCCCCAGCAAAAGGGGCGGTGGGCAGAGGGTATATCCACAGGGTCGTGAACAGAACAGCTCCAAGAGGCCCCGAGCACCCAGCGTCCCAGAACCCCACGAGAGGAAAGCCAAGGGGCAGGCAGGGCACGAAATAAAAAAAAAAAAGACATTTTTTTCCTTTTTACACAAGTTATTACCTACACTTTTTCTATAGGCACAAAACAGGGGGACACCAGCATGTCACATGCACATACAGCTTAAAAGGGAAACACAAAGTATATCGGTCAAAAGGGCACACACGGGTCTTCACAGGAGCAGCCCCCAAACCCGCGTCTCTGGCTTGTTCCCCCGCCCCCCCGTCACAGCCAGCTGCTTCATTTTTCCCCAGGCCCCTTTCATGTTAAACATGCCCAGGTCATCCTTTTCATTTTAAACCCCATGTTTCGCACGCGTAGCAAATAAATATATATTATTAATTAAATATTATATCTAAATATATATATAATATATATATAAAAAATATATATATATATATATATTATAATATATATTTTAATATATACAAAATATAATATATATATATAATATATATATAAATAATAATATATTTATATAATATTACAACAGAAAATCGCACAAACCCCCAAACCACAACCCACACACACCACAACACACACACAACAACACACACACACAAACACCACCACACAACACAACCCCAAACAACACAAAAACACCCCCCCCAAACACAACACAAACACACATATATATAATATATATATTAAAATATAAATTATAATATAAAAATTAAAAAATAATAATAAAAAATATTAACACACACACACACACAAAATTACAGATAATCACAACACACACACACACACAACACACACACACACACACACACGATTATTATTATAATATATAATATATATAAAATATATATAAAAAATATTTTATAATATATAAATTAAATTATATATATATATATATTATTTATTTCTATATATATATATAATATATATATAATATATAATATATAAATAATCACAACACACACACACAATTAAAATGTATAAAATATATACATAATATATATATATATAAAATTATAATATATATAATAATATATATATATATATAAATATATATATATATATATTTGTTACCCCGGGCCCCCTCGTCTCTCAGCACCAACACAAGGCGGGCAAGGCGCGGGTGATCCACAGGGTCGGAACACTAAACAGCCCCAAGAGGCACCGACAACAGGCCCAGAAACACAACGGGGGGAAACGAAAAGGGGCGAGGAGGGCACGAAATAAAACAAAATGACGTTTTCCTTTTATTTACACAAGTTTTTTACCCGTACACTTTTCTATGGGCACAATACAGGGGGGACCCCAGCAGTCACACTGCACGATCAGCTTATAACGGGGCAACAAAAATCAGGTCCAAGGCACCACGAGGTTTTCACAGGAGCAGCACCCAATGGTCTCCGGCTTTTTCCTCCGCTCCTCTGCTCACAGCCAGCGCGTCATTTTTCCCCAGGCCCCTTTCATTTTAAAAAAGTTTGCACAGAGACAAAGACCCACGGGCCCTAGCACTATCCCCCCCTTCAAGGAGACGCCCCCGTCGCTCGGGAAAATTTTAAAACCTGAAACAAACAAAAAAATTTTAAATAAGTTTAGTCTCGGGAACCAAAAATTTTTTAAAAAAAAAAGAACCCGTAATTGAAAATCATTTCTCAGAAACACAAAAATCTTTCACCCAGCGCGATTTCTGCTCTCGCGGGGGCGCTTGGAGGAGGTAGGGCGGCGGTAGAGGGGCAGGGGCACCCAGGGGGGGATCTTCTGCCCCAAAGCCTGTCTCATGAGCTGTTGCACGCCTCACCGCCCAAAGCTCGTCCTCACCGGTCAGCGTTGCCACGTTCTTCTTTTCACCATCCCCCCGGAGTAGTTCCTGGCCCATGGAAACGCCACAGCGGTCCACGGGAAACAGAGGGTCGTTTCGCCCTGCGAATTCGATAGGTGACATCAGAGGGGAAAACCTACCTCAGGGTCTGTAGCTTCGGCGAAAACCTGCTTCTGCCGCGGGTTATGCAGCCACACTCTGTCCCCTATTTTGTACCTTACTTCCCCTGCGCGGTAAGGTCTCCTCAGGGAGGGCCCGGGTACCTTAGTTCCCACGCATCGCGGTGCAAAAACCAACCTCACCCCCCGACTTTTCGGGACGCTCCACTTTCAAAAGGCCCAGCTTTGTACCGCGGCACCTTCAGGTTTTATTGGAAAGTGGGTACCAACACGTAAAACCCCCCCGGCCCAAAAGGGCTCCACCCAACCGCTCGCCACAGCCATGCAGGTTTTTTGGGGGGCTCCCGGGCCCTCTACTCCACGCATCCCTTTGGGACAGTTGACACCGGATTCTAGCCGTCCTGGGGGCAGGTGCAGTCGCTCAGCCGTAACACCTCTGCCACCCAACCTCTGGAAAAAAGGGCCATCTTCATGTGACCCTCACCAGTTTCCGTCCAAGGCGCCCAAAGCCTACTCGCGCGGGTAGTAAAGGGCCCAGCAAGCAGTGTCGTCCAGATGGCCCACATACCCCGGCACCCACTGCCCCGTGCTCCCCACCCCAATACGAGCCCCACGGGCCCTTGAGCTGCACCAATCCCCCGTGACACCACACGTCTCTGGTGGTCTGGAAGTGCATAGGGCCAACTATAGGCCGCCTGGGGTCTTCTCAGCCCAGTGCCCACGTCAGGCGGCATGGTTCCCATCTTTTGAGCCCCCACCTGCATCGTGCTGGTTCGACGGCAGTTACCCAAGTGGGGGCCCGGGAACCCGAGGAGGCGGGTTTGGGCCCCCCTTTCCACCCTTTTTTCCGCCTGTACCTTTTCCTTAGTCTTAGGACATGCACTCGGATGGGCCCATACCGCCACAGTCTTCCCGCACTGCGGAAGGCATCAAAATCCGTGCTTGAGGGGACGTGTTCTCCGCTCCCTCCGACACCGACTACGTCTGTCCCCCACCTCCCGCAGCCCCAACACAAGCCTTGGGAAAGGCTGGGCTACCTTCCTCAATGCACTTTCCATTTACCCTTTCGGGGCCCAGAGGTCAGGCGGGATGAGCAGCTGGCCCTGGGCCCATGGTTCTTTCGGGAAAGGGCCCTCGAACCCAAAGGGCCCCTCGAGGCCCTGGGCCCTCGGGGTGTCCCTGCTTGACGTAGATTTGCAGTGTGTCCTTTAAAAGCGTCAAAAAAAAAATAGGGCCAGGACCACGTTTCCCTTTTCCGCAGCGCGGGGTACCTCCTTACCGCGCCTCCAGCCCTGCCCCAGCTGGGAAGTGTTCCCCAGCTCACGAGTCCGCTTCTTAAAGGGGCCCGATATACCTGGGCCCTGGTGGTGGTGCCCAAAAAACGGCTTTTTCAAACCCTCGCCCCGGGTGTAAGAGGCATTTGGGATCCCGGCAGTGCCCCAACACTTCCCCCGCGGGGCCCCTTAGCGTGTTACCAGCTGCGGGGCCTTCCCTTCCTGGCCCCCCCACCCCTGGGCAGACCCCGCATTTAAAAATTGGGGCGACATATGCCTCCCAGGCATATGTCCCCTTTCCCCACTTCCCCGTCTACTCGGGGCTTACGCTTCACAGAATGTCTGGGGGCCGAGGGGCTAGGGTGGAGAACGGTGCCGTGGACTAAACACGGGGGGGAGGGGGAAGGGGGGGAGGGAGGCAACGAGGGGTTTTGAGGGGTCGATTTTGCCGCCATTATACCAAGGGAGCGGTTCCAAGGGCCCCACCCTCTCAGCGACCACTGGCCGACACGACGTGCGAGCCGGGGGTTTCCTACAGGACCCAGGCAGACCCCAGTAAATCTGACACTCTGGCATCTTTTGCCAGAACCTATCCCCTTCTTGCTTCAACGATACCGTGATGCGCCTTTCCCCTTCACTTCCCTCCCCCCGGCCTAAACCTCCCCCTCAGAGTCTGCCCCTCCTCCATCAGTTCACTCTTCACGGTTGGGGCCTTGTCGGGTACTGCTGAGTTTCCATCTTCACATACGCAAGTTTGCTCTGTAGCCCCTCAGCAAGTCGGAGACTGCCCCTTGCTTTTGCCTGCATCCGACGAGATGGTGGCCGTCGTGTGCCCTCGTCCCTGCCTCTGCCCTTTGGTGCCTTTTCCCCCTCATCCCGGCCCAGCATGGCAGGATCAGGCCATCGGCCGGCTTCACCTCACTCGTGCCTGCCCAGTCAACCCTCCTCCCTCATGGCTGCCTCCATCTTTAGCCCACATTAAATCGGCGGTTCACTGATCAAATATCACAAACCCCATCCTGACACCTTTTGTTACCCCGGCCCGCCTCGTTCTCAGCTACCAACACAAGGGGGAAAGGCAGCGGCGGCTACCAAAGGGGTCGTGAACACGAACAGTTCACACCCAGCTGCGTATTTTTCCCCAGGTCCCTTAGTAAACACATGTTTCGCACGAGACAAAGCCCCACTGGCGTAGCAAATTTATATTATATATATATTATATATATATTTTTATATATATATATTTATACATATATATACCATCATCATCAAGGGGTTAACGCCGACGGGGGCGCAGGCCGCATCACCTTGTTTCCCAGCCACGGGGTCCCCAGGCGAGTCTCCAGGCAGGCACACGGCCCATCTCTATTTTCCTCACGACAGATTGTCGAGTGCCCAAGCCATGATCTCCTAGGACGCCCACGGTTCCCCCACCAGGGTTGTTCGCAGAGAGAAACCCTGGGGGGGCAGGGTCCCCCATAGGGAGGCGAGTAGGTGGCCATATACCCTGATTTGGCGATCCGGATTATGCAAGAACAGGTCCCTTGCCAGTCTCACGGTGAACCCCCCGTTGGACACCAACTGTCCCCCTGATCGGCAAAGGGGACTTTTTAAAAAGGCATAAAGGCGGACTCCAAGGCAGGTAGCGTCCAGGTTCGTTCCATAGAGAAAAAATGGAAGTATCAAGGCCTTGAAACACGCAGCTTGGTCCTTCTGCATGGGTACCGACATCTAAAAACGCTCTTGTTGATCGAGTTATGGCTGTGCCAGACCAACCCGTCTACGATTTTCCGGGTTTGGAAAATCCAGAGATATGGACTACGCTACCAAGGCATGTAAAACTTCTGGATTCAACTCTCGCCGAAAGCATGGATCGACGAAGGGTTCTCCAACAGGCCCCCAAAAAGCCCTGAATTTTGGGTTTTGGTCAGGAGACCTCTAAGCTAGGGTTTCGCCTCATTGCAAAAGCATCAAGAGCCGCAAAAGTGACTCCAAGGACTAATAGGATGGGAAAACATCGTCGGCAAAGTAAAGGTCCGAGCCCTTAAATATTGCCTAGGTTGCTCCGCACTGATTTTGGTAGTAGTTCGGGCCCATTATCAGCCCCATAAAAGTGTTGAAAAGTGTGGTGAAGGACACAGCCTTGCCTCACCCTGAAAAAAAGGGAAGAAGTTTGACATCCCCCCACCACATTTTAAGCACTTTCAGTCCCAGTATGGGGTTTGCTATAGGCAAAATCTGGTGGAACCCCTGATTTCAGGATCCCCCAAGCGATTCCCGAGCACGAGTAAAATCCCTTTTTAGGCGATGTGGCTGCAAAAACCAGACCAAATACGACGGCTTTCCCACAATTACTCGAAGCGTAGTAACGGTCTATTGTGGATTTGCCAGGAGTAAATCCAGACTGCTCCGGTCTCTGGTGCCCAGTAGGTGTTGCGGTCCGTTTCAGAAGAATGTGGGGGGCGAAACCCTTTGCCTGGTATGCGAGCAGTGTAACCCGGGTATTGCTACAGCCCCATCGACCCCCTTTCCCCCTTTCCAGAAGGGAGACCACGCCCTCAGCAGGTCAGGGGGAAGGTCCCCCACTGCCAAATGGTAGTAGGACGTATGAGGCCCTTAGCCATAGGTCACCCCAGTTTAGATTTCAGCGGGGTATACTATGCCGCAGTTTTCCCCACTCTTCAGCTTGGAAATCCCAGCCAAACCCTCTTTTAGGGTGGGGGTTCCCGCTGATGGGTGGGTCGGCACGGCACTGAGACATCGTTTGATCCAGAACTTTTGGGAGGACCATTTGGTAAACTTTTCAAAAATATAGCCAACGTTCACAACCCCAACATGATCTGAGATGACCCGTCCCCCGCTGATGGACTGAGTCATCTGGAGAGGGCTTAGGGGCAGTTAACTCAGGGTTTGGGAGGCGGGCGAAGGGCATTTCCAAGAAAAGGCCTTCGCCTGCCCCACCCAAACCCTGAGTAAAATGAACCCTAAGCCCTCCCCACAGTGAAAGCAGTCCCATCAGCGGATGGGGGCGGATATCTCAGATCATGTTGGGGGTTTGGAACGTTGGGCTGAGTATTTGAACAGTTGTACCAAGTGGGGCCTCCAAAAGTTGCTTGGATGCAAGCGATGTTGGCTGTGCGGACCCACCCACAGCGAGGGAAACCCCCTACCCAACAGAGGTTAGGTGGCGATTTTCCCAAACTGAAGAGTGGGAAGCTGCAGGCTATGGATACCCTGCGAACTGCTAAAGGGTGGGGGTGAACTATGGTAAGGGCCTGATACAGTCCTGACTACCATTTGGGAGTTGGTACCATTCCCCCGACCTGAGGGGCTTTTTCATCCCCTCTGGAAGGGGAAAGGGGATCGATGGGCCTGTAGCAACTACCGGGCATTCACTGCTCAGATACCCAGGCAAAGGTTCTCGCTCACATTCTTCGAAAGGATCCCCAACCACCTACTGAGGCACAGAGACCGGAGCAGTTGGATTACTCCTGGGAAGTCCCCAAAGACCCTTTTTTACTAGGTTCGAGTAATTTTGGGGAACGCCGCGTGAGTTTGGTCGTGGGTTGCTTTCAGCTACTCGACCTAAAGAAAGGGATTTGACTCGGTGCCCTCGGGAATCGCTAGGGGACCCGAGATCAGGGGATTTCCCACACAGATTATTGGGGGTGATAGCAAGCCTTATAATGGTACTGAAAGTGCTGTAAAGTGTGGTGGGGGGTAGTAAACTTCTTCCTGTTAATTTAGGGGGAGGCAAAAGGGTTTTGTCCTTGCACCCCCCACTTTTCAACACTGTATGGATGGAAAGGCAGAACTACTAGCCAAAGTCAGTGCGGGGGGAAAACTAGGGAATATTAAGGGGCTCGGACCTTTACTTTGCCGCGATGTTGCCACCTATCTGAGTCCTTGGAGTCACTTTTGGCGGGTCTTGATGCATTTAGCAAGAGGCGAAGCCCTAGGCTAGAGGTCTCCTGGGCCAAGACCAAGATTAGGACTTTGGGGCCCCGTTAGGGAACCCGTTCAGTCGTCTGCTTGGGCGGGACGTTGAAGTCACAGAAAATTTTTTCATACCTTGGGAGCGTAGTCCATACTCTGGTTGTCAGACCCGGAAGTCAGTAGACGGGTTGGGCTGGCAACAGGAGCCATGAACCGCAAAAAAGGTTTGGAGAGCGGTCCTATGAGAAGGACCAAGCTGCGTGTCTTTAAGGCCTGATACTTCCAGTTTTTGCTCTATGGAAGCGAAAAACCCGGACGCATCCAGTGCCTTGGAGTCCGCCTTGATGCCTTTTTTAAAAAAGTCCCTTCGCCCGGGTCATGGGGTACGTTTGGGGCAACGGCGGTTAAAACCGTGAGACTGGGAGGGACCGTACTTGATAATCCCCGGGGCGCCAAACAGGGGGGGTATATGGCCACCTAGCCCCCTCCCATGGAGACCCCCCCCACCCGGTTTTTCTCTGCGGACAAACCCCCGGGTGGAGGAGGGCCCCGTGGGGCGTCCTAGGAGATAAAGGTGGGCAGCTCGACGAGATCGTCGTGAGGAACTAGAGATGGGCCCTGTGCCTGCTGAGACCGCCTCGAGGGATCCCCGGGTGGAAAAAAAGGGTGGTGCGGCCAGCGCCCCGCGGCGTTAGCCCCCCGATGATGTGGATATATAAAAAATATTATAATATATATATATATATATATATATATATTAATATATATATAATAAATATTTCTACGCCAGTGGGTCTTTTTCCTGTTTCGAAACATGGTTAAAGAAGGGACCTGGGAAACATGACGCAGTGGCTGTGGGCTGTTTAGTGTTCAACCCCGTGGTAGCACGCGTTGCCGTGCCCTTTTGGGTGCGAGAGGGCGAGGCGGCCGGGGTAACAAATGGTTCAGGAGTGGGGTTTGTGATATTTGTCAGTGAGACGCGCCGATTTATCATGTGGGCTAAAGATGGAGGCAGCCAGAGGGGGGAGGAGGCTAGATGAGGCAGGCACGATGAGGGGAAGCCCAGCCAGTGGACCCATCACTGCCATGCTGGCC
>NW_023662049.1:0-2500 GCF_015228065.2 Penaeus monodon | reverse complement strand
TATAATATATTTATATAATATTATAATATAATTATATAATTATTAAATTTTTTAAAATTTTTATAATATATATTAAAAATATATATAAATAATATATTTAAAAAATATAAATATATATATATATATTATAATTAAAATTATTATTTTAATATTATATTTTTTTTTTTTAAAAAGTAGATATATAATATTTTTAATAATAAATAATATAATATATATATATAAATTTTTTATATATAATATTTTAATATTCAAAAAATATATATGTTATATAAATATATATATTTAATATTGATATAGTATAAAAATATATAATTATATATTTATATATAATAATATATATTAAATATATATTAATATATGTTATATATAATAAAATAGATAGAAGTAGATAGAAGAAGATTATGTTTGTTATTTATATATAAATAATGTGTGTTGTACATATATATATATATTTTAAATTATAATATATATATATAATATAATATATATATATATATATATTTTTAATATATATATTTTAAAATAATACAATTAGTATATATAAATATATATATATAATATATAATATATATATATATTATAATATTTATATATAATATATTATATTTATGGTAAGGCCGCGGTGGCGAAGGTTAGAGAATCGGCCCAAATGTCACGACGGCAATCTGAATTATACATAAAATATCTATATATATAATTATATATATATATCATAATATTAATATATATATATATATTAAATTATATATCACATACATATAATAATAATAAATATATTATATATAATATTTTTATATATAAAATATATATATATATAAAATTTTTGGGTGTGTGTTTTTGTGTGGTGGTGTTCTTACCAACTGTTTTACCTAGTTGTTTCAATATGGCAGAAGAGCTAAGTTCAGATAGTCCCGTCTGCTATATTTAAATTATCATATAATTTTTTTTAAATTAATGCACATTTTTGGCACACACAACGTTATTGATTGTTCCGTGCTTCAATAGTTCTGTTTGGGAAACTGAACTTCTTGACATCTTTCTCCCCTCTTTTTATTTTCAACTTTTTGCTGTGTCCTCTCGTCCTTCTTGTGTTCAAAATTATAGTCATCTTTGTCTAACTCACCCTTTTGCAATATAGTTAAACATCATTATTATGTCACTTCTTTTCTTATTTCTTCCAAAGAAGTAAGTTCCATTTTCTGTAGTCTTTCTTCGTAGAGTAGGTGCCCATGTGCTCTTTAAAATCTTTCTAGTTTATCTGTATTCGTTTTTAAGTGTGGACTCTGCACTGCACCATACTCAAGACTAGGTCTTATGATGGCTGTAATGAACTTCTTTACCATGTCTTCGTCCATACACACGAATGTCTTCTTCATGTTGGTAATCAGCCCTAGCATTTTATGAACCTTGTCAATTATATGATCATTTGGGCTTAGGTTCCGGTTTATGATTATTCCAATTTTTTTTCTTCTTTATCTGCTTGGTTTAATATTACACCTCCTAACTTGTACTAGTATAGTGGACGATTTTTACTTCTCCGAACCTGAAGTGTTAAATTCCATTTTCCACGTACAACTCCAAATTAATAAGTCCTTGATGTCACTTTGGAGACATTGGCATGAGACATCGTCTATTATTCTTTTTTTTGCAGTTTCGCGTCGTCAGTGAAGTACCTGGGCTTATGTTTGATCCTAAATAAATTATGAAAATAGTAAACATAATCGGTGCCAAGACCGATCCTTGAGGTACTCCGCTAGTTAATCGTCGTCATGTAGAGTGCTTCCCTATAACTACGGTTCTCATCCGTCTTTCATGAAGAAAGTTTTCCATCCATTCGAGGAGTTTACCTTTCACTCCACCTAGGTTTTCCATAATAACCTTTTGTGAGAAACCTTATCAAATGCCTTCTTAAAGTCTAAGTATACACAATCCACCCAGCCGCCTCTTTCTTGTAATATTTCAGAAACTTTATCATAAAAACAGAGTAGACTTGCTACACATGGCCTTCCTTCCCTAAAACCAAATAGCTTATTCCATATCATATCGTGCTTTTCATGAACCTCAACCCACTGTTTCCTAATTATCCTAATTATCCTAACTATACTAGTTAACGAAACTGCTCTATAATTTAGAGAGTTTTGTTTGTCGCCAATCTTGTATAATAGTGTAACACTTGCTAGTTTTCCCTGTCACACTGAATTTTAGAATATTAACAATAACGGAATACATAATTCTTTGATACATTGCCTCAGAACCCAGTTAGATATTTCATCTTCATATGAAAATGAATAAAGAGTAAAGTTTTAATTATTGATATTTACTTGATTAGGTACTTGTATCAACAATCTAATTGAGATGAGGCTTAGAAAGATAAGATTAGCTAAGAATATAAATCATAACCACAAAAAAGTATCACGTCTGGCTCATAAAAAAAAAAAAAAAAAAAAAAAATCTCTTTTTCGGGGGGAGGGGGACTATTTTTTATATCTTACTTTCAACT
>NW_023662048.1:12500-15000 GCF_015228065.2 Penaeus monodon | reverse complement strand
GAATATATAAATATATATACATATATACATATACATATACATATAAGCACACACACAAACACATATATATACATATGTAAATATATATACATATATATCTATATGCATATATACATATGCATATTTACATATGTAAATATATATATACATATATATGTATATATACATACATATATATATTAACATATGTAAATATATATACATATATACAATATGTAAATATCCAGATGGATTTTGAAACTGTAGTCTCATTTTCAATAAATCTAGTTTTTGTATTGTGACAAACCCGTATATTCATTCTCAACATATGGAAACCCATGACTTTGCCGTAAAGAGAGGGTCTCGCCACACCCTTTCAGATGGGAAAGACAAGGGCCTGCCCTGCCTGCCTCAGTTCCTCTTGACGAGATTAATCTACCGAGAGCGACTGAACAGGGCCCAGAGGGTAAGAGTTTACAAACCTTGTCGGCGGACTGCACATTTATGTTCATAGGCTGTTTAGTATTTAGTATGAATGAAAAACATTCTTCAAAAACTCTCCTGAAAGCGTAATGAATAAGATTAGTATCTTAACGTACTGAAAGGTACAAAGCATAGCACCACCCGAAATGATAATAAAGCTTCATGTGTGAAAAACTAAGAACTGGACACCATGGAGAATGGGCAGTTACTGGCAAATTAGTGGATTAGACTGTTAAGCAAACAGCGACAAATCCTAGCCAATGAAAACTTCTATAAATGACGTATATTGTCATTTGGTAGCATTGTGTCATTTTGGTTGTCATATTGTCATTATGGTTGCCATATTGTCATGTCATTCTAGTTGCCATGTTATTATGGTTATCATGTAATTATGGTTGTCATATCATTCTGGGTGCCATTTCGTTATTCCGGTTGTCATGTCATCTTTGTTGCCAAATTATTGTCATAATTATGGTTGCCATATTGCCATTCTGGTTGCCATATTGTCATTCTGGTATTCATTCTGTCATTCTGGTTGCCATATTGATGTATTTTTCCTTTTGACTCTCGCATGAAAACCATCTTGTATTAGAGACAGTCATTTTTTTATTACTGATTTGTTTGTATATTGTGATCTTAGACTTATTATTTAACATGATGACTAATCAGTTAAAATGAATAAATTTAGAAATGATAATTATATTGTTTATTATTAAACTGAATCGTTTGATTTTAGTCAACTGAAATTACGTAATTGGTTGATTGATGATACACCGATGTTTCCGTTAACAATGAATTTGCTTGTTAATTTATCATTACGGATATATGTCTAATCCTCCATTCAGCAGATGATTTTGATCCTCCCGGGGCTCTAATTACCCTCATTAATCCCTACTATTAAGGAGAGGATAATGATAAGCGAATAAGTTTATATTTATCATCATTTATTGTTTATTTACTATATTTTATAATAATTTTTGATTATTATGTTTGTTATTCATTCATAATTTAAATATATTCTTATTATTGTATCTGTTATTTATTCATTTACCATTTTCATGATTGTATTCATTATTTATTTATATTCTATCATTTAGTGTTGTATTTATTATTTGGAAATTAGTTGTTGTTTTTTACTATTGATACTATTGTATTCATCATTTATTCAATATCTTTTATTACTGAATTTCTCCTTTATTTTATCTGTTTCTTTTTCTTACTACCGTAGATATTGTTCATTATATATTTCTAGTTATTTTTGCAATCAATTCTCAAATTATTGACTTTCGCTTCCCTTCCAGCTTATGTTTTAATCTTATTTTTATGCTTCTCAAAATTCTTCACTTTCTTATTTTTTTCCTTTTTTCGTAATTCTTAATTTTATCGTTTTCATGTATTGTTTTTTCTTACAATTATATATATATATATATATATATATATATATATATATATATATATATATATATATATATATATATATATATATATATATATATTATTCCACTTTCCTTGTTCTTATTATTATTCAACTTATTCTTTTCTTCTTATTATTATTATTAATTTTATTCTCTTCTTATTGTTCCATTTTATTTCGATCGCTTCTTCCCCTTTTCGTTTCTTCTTTGTCTCATTCTTCCCTTATTGCTTCGTCTATTTTGGATCGCTTCTTCCCCTTTTCGTCTTCTTCTTTTCTTTGCCTCATTCTTCCCTTATTACTTCGTTTTATTGGGATGGCTTCTTCCCT
The DNA here is from genome assembly GCF_015228065.2 of Penaeus monodon. Classification (NCBI taxonomy): domain Eukaryota; kingdom Metazoa; phylum Arthropoda; class Malacostraca; order Decapoda; family Penaeidae; genus Penaeus; species Penaeus monodon. The sequence goes on along the minus strand of NW_023662048.1, from coordinate 12,794 downwards.
TCTTCTGTTCCTTCCGAGTCTCCAGCTACGCCTTCGAGCAGCGTCGTCGTTCCAGCCAATTGCAGAAGACTCCCGCTGGATGATCCAATGGCGGGCCTCCTTCCTCGTCGAGCCTTACTTCCTCCTCCTCCTTGGGAATGCTATTGGTCGAGCCTCTATGTGAGGGCGGAGCTTAGTGCCAGTTGGAGGAGTGGCTGAGGGAAGAGAGGCGCCGAGGGGGCGGAGCCTCGTGCTGTTGGGGGTGTAGCCAGCATGAGAGGTGGGCAGGGTCAGAGGAACACATACACTCACACA
>NW_023662048.1:0-5000 GCF_015228065.2 Penaeus monodon | reverse complement strand
CTAACCTAACCTAACCTAACTATACGTAACGAAACGTAACCTAACCAAATTTAACCTATTCAAATCTATCCTAACGTAATATAACAAAACGCAATGAAACCTAACGTAACTTAACCTAACCAAGATACTAGGCAGGTAGATACACAAATAGATAGATGGGCCGGTGAGAAGGCTGATTAGCAAGAAAGATGGGTAGGTTGATAGATAGACAGATACGTAGGTAGGTACGTAGGTAGGTAGTAGATAACTAGATAGGTAGATACGTAGGTAAGTAGATAGAAGTGCAGGTAGGAAGGTAGGTAGATAGCCAATTATCTAACTGGATATATAAATTATACAAATATACATACTTATACACACAGAAACACATGCAAATATAAATAGATAAATAAATAAATGGATATATATATATATATATATATATATATATATATATATATATATATATATATATAGATAGATAGATAGATAGATAGATACATACATACATACATATATACACACACTGTACATATACACACACATACATATGTATGAATAAATATCTACCTATCTGTTTATCTACGAATCTATCTATCTATATAAATATGGGAGTGTATGTATGTATGTATTTATTTATATCTATCAATGTATCAATGTATATATATATATACATACACACACACTAATATATATGTATATGTACATATATGTATATTTTTTTTTCATATATATGTGTGTGTATGTGTGTGAGTGTATGTGTTCCTCTGACCCTGCCCACCTCTCATGCTGGCTACACCCCCAACAGCACGAGGCTCCGCCCCCTCGGCGCCTCTCTTCCCTCAGCCACTCCTCCAACTGGCACTAAGCTCCGCCCTCACATAGAGGCTCGACCAATAGCATTCCCAAGGAGGAGGAGGAAGTAAGGCTCGACGAGGAAGGAGGCCCGCCATTGGATCATCCAGCGGGAGTCTTCTGCAATTGGCTGGAACGACGACGCTGCTCGAAGGCGTAGCTGGAGACTCGGAAGGAACAGAAGAAGGGAAGAAGCCATCCCAATAAAACGAAGTAATAAGGGAAGAATGAGGCAAAGAAAAAGAAGAAGACGAAAAGGGGAAGAAGCGATCCAAAAAAGACGAAGCAATAAGGGAAGAATGAGACAAAGAAGAAAACGAAAAGGGGAAGAAGCGATCGAAATAAAATGGAACAATAGAAGAGAAATAAAATTAATAATAATAATAAGAAGAAAAGAATAAGTTGAATAATAATAAGAACAAGGAAAGTGGAATAATATATATATATATATATATATATATATATATATATATATATATATATATATATATATATATATATATATATATATATATTAATTGTAAGAAAAAACAATACATGAAAACGATAAAATTAAGAATTACGAAAAAAGGAAAAAAATAAGAAAGTGAAGAATTTTGAGAAGCATAAAAATAAGATTAAAACATAAGCTGGAAGGGAAGCGAAAGTCAATAATTTGAGAATTGATTGCAAAAATAACTAGAAATATATAATGAACAATATCTACGGTAGTAAGAAAAAGAAACAGATAAAATAAAGGAGAAATTCAGTAATAAAAGATATTGAATAAATGATGAATACAATAGTATCAATAGTAAAAAACAACAACTAATTTCCAAATAATAAATACAACACTAAAATGATAGAAATATAAATAAATAATGAATACAATCATGAAAATGGTAAATGAATAAATAACAGATACAATAATAAGAATATATTTAAATTATGAATGAATAACAAACATAATAATCAAAAATTATTATAAAATATAGTAAATAAACAATAAATGATGATAAATATAAACTTATTCGCTTATCATTATCCTCTCCTTAATAGTGGGGATTAATGAGGGTAATTAGAGCCCCGGGAGGATCAAAATCATCTGCTGAATGGAGGATTAGACATATATCCGTAATGATAAATTAACAAGCAAATTCATTGTTAACGGAAACAACGGTGTATCATCAATCAACCAATTACGTAATTTCAGTTGACTGAAATCAAACGATTCAGTTTAATAATAAACAATATAATTATCAATTTCTAAATTTATTCATTTTAACTGATTAGTCATCATGTTAAATAATAAACTCTAAGATCACAATATACAAACAAAATCAGTAATAAAAAAATGACTGTCTCTAATACAAGATGGTTTTCATGCGAGAGTCAAAAGGAAAAATACATCAATATGGCAACCAGAATGACAGAATGAATACCAGAATGGCAATATGGCAACCAAAATGAAAATATGACGATCAGAATTACAATGACATGAATGACAATGTGGCAACCAGAATGGCAATATGGCAACCATAATTATGACAATAATTTGGCAACAAAGATGACATGACAACCGGAATAACGAAATGGCACCCAGAATGATATGACAACCATAATTACATGATAACCATAATAACATGGCAACTAGAATGACATGACAATATGGCAACCATAATGACAATATGACAACCAAAATGACACAATGGCTACCAGAATGACAATATACGTCATTATAGAAGTTTTCATTGTCTAGGATTTGTCGCTGTTTGCTTAACAGTCTAATCCGCTAATTTGCCAGTAACTGCCCATTCTCCATGGTGTCCAGTTCTTAGTTTTTCACACATGAAGCATTTATTATCATTTCGGGTGGTGCTATGCTTTGTACCTTTCAGTACGTTAAGATACTAATCTTATTCATTACGCTTTCAGGAGAGTTTTTGAAAGAATGTTTTTCATTCATACTAAATACTAAACAGGCCTATGAACATAAAATGTGCAGTCGCCGACGAAGGTTTGTAAACTCTTACCCTCTGGGCCCTGTTCAGTCGCTCTCGGTAGATTCATCTCGTCAAGAGGAACTGAGGCAGGCAGGGCAGGCCCTTGTCTTTCCCATCTGAAAGGGTGTGGGCGAGACCCTCTCTTTACGGCAAAGTCACGGTTTCCATATGTTGAGAATGAATATACGGGTTTGTCACAATACAAAAACTAGATTTATTGAAAATGAGACTACAGTTTCAAAATTCATCTGGATATTTACATATTGTATATATGTATATATATTTACATATGTAAATATGCATATGTATATATGCATATAGATATATATGTATATATATTTACATATGTATATATATATGTGTTTGTGTGTGTGCTTATATGTATATGTATATGTATATATGTATATATATTTATATATTCATATATATATATGTATAAATATACATGTATATATAAATAAATAAATATCTATATACATATATACATATACATATAAGCACACACACAGATATTCATATATATACAGCAAGGCCTTTGGTAAGGTATGGCATGACGGTCTCAAATACAAACTAACACAACTACACCTGCCCACACACTTCACACGCCTTCTCTGTAGCTTCCTGGATGACAGGACTGCCACAATACGCCTGGGAGCCCACCTAGGCACCCCCATCCACCTCAGAAGTGGAGTACCACAGGGAAGCGTATTATCGTCTTCCCTCTATATCCTGTATACAGCCAATCTGCCAGAACCGACACCATACAGCAACTATATTTCCTATGCAGACAATATATATATGCATACACACACACATACACACACACACATACACACTCACACACACACACACACACACACACGCACACACACACACACACACATATATATATATACATATAAATATATATATATATATATATATATATATATATATATATTATATATATATATATATATATATGTCTCCTTTTAATCTCGGAATCTTTGTTTATTCACAAGATCAAATCAAAGTGAAACAACAACTCAACAGCCACAGTTATTTACGGTGTAATTACGTGACTGTAATTACTTGTTTAGTTTTTTATGGTATGTTTTTTTGCTTCGACATCGATGTTTTTTGATAAACACGATATAACCCTTTTATATATAAATGCCTAAAGGTATCAACTTATTTGCCTGAGACATTATTATTTACTAAATCTTGTATTGTAATCTTTCAACAGCTAAACTACCTATGTCATCGCTACCCCCCCCCCCCTACGTCGGTTAACCTAATGATGATTATGGTGATGATGATGAATAGAGTGATAGTGATGATTATGATGGTGATGATGATAGTGTGTAGGCGACAATGATGATCATGGTGATGATGATGATGAATAGTGATAGTGATGATTATGATGGTGATGATGATGGTGTGTAAGTGACAATGATGATGATTATGGTGATGATGACCATGAATAGAGTGATAGTGATTATGGTGATGATGATGATGAATAGAGTGAGTGATGATTTATATATATATATATATATATATATATATATATATATGTATATACATATATATATATATATATATATATATATATATATATATATTATATATATATATATATATATATATATATATATATATATATATATGAATACAGATAAACAGTACATAACATATGTAAATATATATATATATATATATATATATATATATATATATATATATATATATATACACATCATGAGTATATATATGTATAGATAGATAGATATATAGATATATATTTTGATAGATATAGGTAGATAGAGAGACAGATAGAAAGATAGATAGATAGATAGATGGATATAGATATAGATATAGATAGAAATACCCACATTTATATATCTATTCTTTATCTATTACCTATCTATTTCTATTTCTATACATACATCTGTGTGTTTGAAAATGTGTATATATATATATCAACCCGCGCACACACACACACACATATATATAATATATATATATATATATATATATATATATATATGTATATATATGTATATATATATATATATATATATATATTATATATATATATATATATATATATGATGGTGTGTGTGTGTGGGGTGTGTGTGTGTGTGTGTGTGTGTGTGTGGTGTGTGTGTTTGTGGTGTTTTGTGTGTTGTTCTGTGTGTGTATGTG
>NW_023662047.1:12500-16653 GCF_015228065.2 Penaeus monodon | reverse complement strand
GGGTTTTTGGTTTTTTTTTCCTTTGTGTTTTTTGTCTGCCCCCTTTTTTTCTTTTTTTTTCTGTTTTTTTTTTTTTTTTTTCTTTTTTCTGTCTGTCCTGTCTTCTGTCTGTTTCTGTTTCTGTCTGTTTCTGTCTCAATTTTTACAATTATACTAGTATTTTATATATACACTTATTTCATACTATATTTATACCACACCACACCACACACCCACACACACACACACACCACACCACACCCCCGTGGGTGGTGTGTGTGTGTGTGTGTGGTGTGTGTTGTGTGGTGTGTGTGGTGTGGTGTTGTGTGGTGTGTGTGTGGGTGTGTGTTGTTTTACGGGTGTGTCCCAGTACATAAAATTACTTATTTTGTATATTTTAATTTTCCCAAAACCACCCACACACACCACCCACACACACACCCCCACCAATATATATAAAATATATAAAATTTTATATATATATATTTTATATTTTATTATATATTTTATCTTTTTCCTCTCTTCTCTCTCTCTCTCTTTTCTTTTATCTCTCTCTCTCTTCCCCCTCTCTCTCCCCTTCTTTTTCCCTTTTCTCTCTCTCTCTCTCTCTATATATTATAATTTTATATTTTATATATATATTAAAATTATATATATACATATAAATTTTACACATATACACACAAATATATACTAATAATTTTTTATCACAATAATATAAAAAAAAAAAAAAAAAAAATATATACATATAATACACTATATACTACATATATTATAATAAATGTATTTTTAATGTATATAATTATATAATATACACATTATGTATTTTTATAAATATACATTGTGTGTGTGTGTGTGTGTGTGTGTGGTGTGTTGTGTGTGTGTGGGGTGTGTGTGGTGTGTGGTGTGTGCGTGCGTGCGTGCTGCATGGGGTGGTTGCGTGTGCGGGCGTGTGCGTGTGTATTTTATAAAATACATAATTTATTTATTTTATTATACATTTATTTATATGTATACTTATATGTATACTTTAATATGTAAATGAACCGTTCATTTTGACAAATTAGAAAGGTATAATGAGAATCCTTGTATTGTGAAGATATTCATTTTCATTCATACCTTGTCTACTATATAATAATATGTATATATACACAAAAGGTATATACACAATATCTATATATACATACACAATACACATATACATATACATATACATATGCATATAATACATGTATATAATATATATATATAATATATATATATATATAATAGATATATTTATTATATATAAAATATATATTAATATATATTTATTTATTTTAATATATATATTTATATATATATATATATATATACATATGTATTATTTTATACATATACTATATATAATAAAATATATATATATATATATATATACTATAATATAATATATTATTTTATATATTATTATTATATATATATAATATTATATATATAATATATATATATATTTTATGCATATACATATACATATACATAATAGGGCGTGTGAAAATATATATTTACATATCTATGTAAAACATACTGTAAAAATTTTATTGTATATATATGCATATGTATATATATCCAAATATATATATAATTTATATATAACATATGAATATGTAATTTATATATATATATATAAAATATATATATATATTTTATATATATATATTTTATATGTATATATTACATTTTTATATTAATTATAATTATATTATTTTTGTATATATATAAATATGATATATATACATACATTATATATATATATAATTATATATATTAATTTATATGTATATATATAAATTATATATATATTTGTATATATATACATATGCATATATATACAATACATATATATAGTATTATTTACATAGATATGTAAATATATATTATACACGCATATATATTTTATTGTATATATATATATATATATATATATATATATATATATGTATGTGTATATATATATTATATATGCATGTATGTATGTATATGTATTATATGTGTATTGTGTATGTATATATAGTATTGTGTATATACCTTTTGTGTATATATACATTTATATCTATATAATATATATATATTATATATATATATAAAATATTTTATATAAAATAATGTTTGTGTGTGTGTGTGTGGGGGTGTGTGTGTGGTGTGTGTGTGTTGTGTGTTGTGGGGTATGCTATATATGTATATATAGATATTGTGTATATACCTATTGTGTATATACACACACAACACACACACACCACACCACACACACCACACACCCACACACACACCACACACATATATATATAATATATATATATATATATTTTATATATCTATAATATATATATTTATGTATTATATATATATATATATTATAATATTATATATATTATTATATATATATTATATATATATTATATATATATCATATATATATATATTATATTTTAAAATATATATAATATAAAATATATACGTATTGTATTTCTCATATAATGATATATATGAAAATATAGGGCATTAGTTGGAAATATATAGGGTCTTTTCGAAAGTAGAGAAAAGTGGCTGGATGAATGAGGCACAGCTTGATAGGGTTAACCGACAGGTGTAGGGAGAAAATAGGAGAAGCATTAGATAAAGAAATAAATCAGGGGGACTATAGCAATATAAAAGAAACAATGGAATTAGTAGTCATGGAACTAAACGAGAAAAAGAATTATTTGCGGGGATTAGAAGTTATGGAAACGCAGCACAGTAATAAATGTGAGAAAAGACAAAGCATTAGCGAGGACCACCAATTAAATCAGAAAATGATGGAGGCCACTAGATAAAAAAGTTGGTATACCCCCCATCCCCCCACAGCTCCTTCACTTGACAAACACTCGCTCTTCCAGCATTGTCTCAAAAATGGAGGCAAGTTTTCGTCCCGCAGCCAACCCGATCGTTCCCGTTCTCATCACAGTTACATTCGATTTCTAACATAGCTTATCAACCCTGCAAGATTGTCACTACGAAACCCAATTCACTGCAGAACCCTCCTTACTTCTATACCCGGAACTATCTCCACTTCCCAAACAAACTGCCCTGTTTACTGACAGAAAATGGTCAAGGCTGTGGAGAAGACTTGCCGCGCCTCAGGGCTATGATGCAGTATCAGACAATGAACACCATTCCCCCTAGAGGCCGTCGGGAAGTCCCCCACCAATATGCCAGATCATTTCCATAGACAGACCTCCCCTTTAATGTTTACATTGGGGAGAATCCACTTCCTGTCGACCGAATCAACCTCCTCCCTCCGTTAGTGGCAGACAGAATTGTTGCGTGTAGGCCATCCAGCCAACACTGCAGTCAAAAGCCTGATGCCCTCTCTCTGCCCAACAGCCATACTCGATCAAACTGCTCTGCACAGTAACCCGTGTGTAGGGGCTGTCCTACCCACAAGTTGAGTGTGAAGTTTTTAACTCAGTTTCCCGCTGGCCTCAATCTACGGGAAGAGAGACTGGAAGCACGTCGGCTAGGTTTCTCTCACACTCCCAATCAATCGCCTCTACCCCCTCCCATCATCCCCAGATGTTTCTCCCCCAAGCATATCTTCCTCATCCCACCTCTACCTCCTATCTCTCTCTGTCAAATTCTTTTGTCACTCTAAATCCAGACATTCCAATCTCCATTGGAACACTCTAGTCACTATTTCCCAGGTACCCCCTTCCTCATCACCCATTTCATCGCACAAGGTAAGCCAAACTCCATTTCATCTTCTACCCCACCAAATTTCATCTTCTACCCCATAAGAAAACCTTGTCTCTCAGACCTCCCTAACCGACTCCACTGCAGAAACTCTTGAAGACATTCAAAACTATCTAATCATAACCCAAGATAACCTGCCTACACCCCATCCATCCTCCAATCTTTTTACGCCCATTCCTTCTGCACTTAAACCATCTGACATCCATCCTCCTCCTACTCATGTTACCCTTACTCCCTTCCTCCCACTCCCTCCCGACCCCCCCCCCCCTGCTGCTGCTGCATCATCCCCTTCCTTCCCCATTATCCCTCCTGCTTTCGCCTGGATATGACCCTTTGTCACAGGCAACCCCCTTCCCTGGATTCTCTTCCTAACATTCTCCCAGAAACTGTTATCTAATTGCCCTTATGC
>NW_023662045.1:0-16655 GCF_015228065.2 Penaeus monodon | reverse complement strand
TTTTTTTTTTTGTAATTTTTTTTGTTGGGGACAAACCACGATAGAATAGTTTTTTTTTGTGATCTTTAAAGTTCACTTAAAGCCCTAAAAACACACAAAAATGTTTTTGCTGGTTTTTTAATTTTGGGAATTTAAATATCCCAATAATTAATGAAGGTAATAGGGTACCGGGGCACTCGGTATCCAGTAATGGTCAGATCTTACCTTTGTTCCCATAGGGGGCCCATGGCAGCTGCGACCCCTCGCTCTTTTTCGCCCTTTTTCCTTCTCTTTTCCCAGACCCTTCAAAATCCATTTTCCAGGGTGAGCCCCGTGTTGAAAGGATAAAAGATGATTTTTGTTTAATCATGAAGGGGCATGGGAGGGTTCCCCCAAAGGGGACCCTAAGGGTAGTGTATGTTAGGTTGCCCCATTATCAGTACCCCCCCACGGATTTTAATTTCATATCCTCCACCCTACAATTTTTTTATCTAAAAAACCCCTCCTCCCTTATTGTTACTCTGCAACCTCATACCATTTTCCATAGCACACTCACTCAACGTCACCCCTTTTTTCCAAAAGGCCCCCGTTTTTTTTAAACCACCTCTACAAATCTTTTAGTACTCTTTTTAGCCCAGCCAAATGGGATTTTTTTTGTGAAATCCTCTATAGTCCTTAATTGACAAAATCTTCCCCCCGCAATGCTCCAAAAAAGTAGGGAAACTTTCCCCGGAGCGCACCGATAATCTGAAACCATGCTAAAGCATTACAACCCGACTGAATTGAAACCCATTCCCGCAAGCCTCATCTCTCCCCAGTACTTTCATGAACTCCCTCCACAAAAAATGCCCTGTCTACTGGGGGTTGGCAGATTTTGGGGAAAAAACTTGCTCGCTGTTTGTGGACAACGATGAATTTTAGTACAATGATTTACCATTTCCCCTTCATATTCCCCCTAGAGACGCGAGGTCCCCCCAAATACGAAAATTTAACCGTATTATATTTACAGAGTAGAAAAAGGTATGAATGAAATGAATATCTTACAAAACAAGGGGTGTACTTGAGGTTTCGATTTTTATCTTCGTCTGAATACATAATCAGAGAAATTACAGAGTAAATATATATCAGACGTAAGCTGACGAAACACCTGACGACTCCCGTCTTGCCGTGACCTGGATAATTTAAACCCTGCCCGTTCAAATTTTTCTTTTTGTTGTTCCGTCTTCCACGGACTATTTCGCTCCTTCCAGTTCGGTAGATGTCCGGTTATCAAACATGTACAACTTTGACATTGGAAGTCCTTGTGTAACGGATGTAAGCTCGATGTTCGCTATCCCCCGGTGCTGAACCCAGGCCCTGTTTCCCCAAAGTATGCTGCATCGCATCTGCTGTAGGGTATGCGATATAAAAACTACTAGCGTGGCTTGGGGGCTGCTCTCTGTTCGTTTTAAGTCATGTATCTTTTCCCGGATGGGCTGGCGATTCTCACTGTTTGCCGAATGAAAAGAATATGAGAAACATTATTAGAAGAGGGTGCGGGGTTGTTTTGCGAGTAATGTCTCCGCCTCTTTCTGAGGTTAGCAGTAAGCTCTGGATATTGTGTTTCATGGAAAGAATTAATAGGAATCATTCCCAAGAAATGGAGGCTGCAGACCCTCAGTGCTCTGAGGAAGAAGCCAATCACAACAGAGTTAATGTATGTTGCAAGCAAAACCCTTTCGGGGGACAATGACGAGGACGTCATCTACGTAACGAACCCCAAGTTGAATGTCTGCCGATTATTCCTTATAGTTACCCCTCTCCAGCGTCTCCATGAACAGGCAAGCCATGACGGCACTGGGGGGGGGAGTCCATGGCGAGATCACTAATCTGCTGTATTCTTCCCCAGCTAATTCAAAAGTAGCTGAAGTCCCCGCATAACTTAATAGGCGATCGAAGGGTGTTCGGTAGCGGCATCTGTCATGGAGCTGGTGACCCTCTCGACTGCTCGGACTGCTTTTGTCTGTGGGTACATTGGCAAAGAGGGATTTTACATCAAAAATGGCAAGCTTTTATTCTACACCGGGAAATTTTGAAGACGTCTGATGAGGACCCGAAATTCTTCAGGGGGAATCACTGATGACCCCCATAGAGGGGTTTAGCAAAAAACTTAGCCAAAATGATGGGGAGCGCTGCCAATACCAGAGGTGATCGGTTCATTGGGACGCCTAGCTTGTGTACCCTTTGGGAGACCTCTCATGGACAGGTTGGGGGGGCCCCTTCCAGCAGGTGAAGTAGGATTTACCTTCGGCTGAACGCAGGAGAAACCCTCGCCTTTCTTGAAACCCGGGAGCTTCGATCTTCCCGTCACCTTTCGTTACTTTCCTGTAAACAGAAGCATCAGAAAGTAAATTGTTCATTTTGAGTAATAGTCAATTTTATCCATAAAACCAATACCACCACCTTTATCAGCCTGGGCGATGACGATGGTTCGTCGTCGCGGGGCCCTCAGCGCGGTGATATATTTGCGTGGGATCGCCGGGGGGGGCGACGATGCATCAGCCCTACAGCAAGCAGTGACCCCTTGGACGAACCCTTTGTCGACGTCACTATCGGTCCAGCGGTGTTCGAGATGGGCGTAGTCGATTAGGCCTTCTTTTTTTGCCCGGTGCTGAATTTGAGGCCTACAGAGAGGGCTTCTTTTCCAAGGGAGTCAGGTGTTTGGAGGACATGTTTCAAAGATCACTATGTCCAGCTTTTGTCCAACTGCTCTTGCTGCATATACGATTTTAATTTCTCCTTAGTTTTGGCTCGCTGAGCTTGATCTTCCTGCTGAAATTGGAGGACCAGCTATGAGGAAGGTTTTTCCCTCGAGTCCCCCGGGTCTTTAGAGCGATTTTGTGGGTCCAAATGGCGCTTTTTTTGCTATATCATGATTATCATATTTTATTGGGACTCCTCACCTCATTTTCCACGAAGCCAACAGGAAACACGTCAAAGAGGTTTTTCTCTGACCCCACTCTATTGTGCCCTACTCCCTTTTATCCTATAAAAAAACCTTTTTTTCTCAGAACTCCCTAAAAAATCCAATTTACAAAAACGAAGACACTGAAAAATTCTATTAGACCGATAGAAAAAAAGGGGAACCACACCATTTTCTAATATTTTTCTCCATTCGCTCTATGCTGAAAGTAAAATGCCCACACCATCTCCTGCTCATGATCCCATAAACCCCCTTCCCCCACTCCCTTGCAAAACCCTTCCATTCTCCCCTATATACCCCCTTCCCTTCCCGTTTCCTTCCCAAATTTCCCCCTGAAACAATGTGAAACTTTTCCCCAAACATCCCCATCCCTAGCTTTTTCCCTCAGACTTTTTTCCCGAAACTGGGTTAACACCCTTTAAAACCCCCCCTTTTTTCTTTTTCTAACACCTTGTTATTCCTTACCCTTTGCCCATTTACTCACCCCCCTACCCTTTCCCCTTTGCCCTTTTTAGTGAAGTATCTTGAACTTATACGAATTTACCTTTTCACTGTTGCGCCTTTCCATAGTGTACATGACCCTTAGTCTAGCCCTTTTTTTTGCTTAATAACAATTATCCCTTGTCGTCTTATAAAAGCAAAAATACAACGTGGGAAAATGAGGGACCCAACCCACAATTTACAAATAAAAAAAACCCCCAAAAAACAGTGGGGGCAGCCCACAGGAATTTTTAAGGGGGTGGTGTTGGCCCCTTAAGTCGCGGCAACTACTTACTAAGGACTCATCAACGTTTGGTTCGTACACCCAAAGGATGTTTACACTACCCTGCGATATGAGACATGCGATCAGACTACTGTATTTACGCCCCCCCCCCTGTTTTTTTCCTTGACGCATTGTTGTATTGCTCTTAAGAGCGAAGAGTAAAAGAGCGCAACCAAAACAATAGTGGGTTAGACAGTTAGACCAAAACCCAACTGTATATAATAATGTGGATATTCCTGTTGCACTAAGGTCTCAAGGGGCTTGATCCATCGCTCTTCGCATATCCAAACAGAAAGTCTTTATGAGTTGCCTAAATATATGTAATCGTCTACTACTCTAGCGGGTCACTCTAAATATGCATTTGTCGAACTGAACTCTACTGTTTAAAAGAACTTAGTCTTTTTCCTGTTCATTGAAGTCTAACTTTTAGACTTTCTCTATTAGATTGTTTAATAATTTTCTGCAGCTCATTTGCTAAAGAGATCATTATCGTCAGCAATAGATCGTTTAGATGTTCGTCCCCTATTTTGATACCTTTTCTGTTCCCTTCTAAGCAAGCTGTAAACGGTTTTTGGGGAGGTGGGGGTCGCGCTGCCTAACACCTTTTTTAATTGGGTTTTATCAGTTTTCTATGAAGCTTGATGTTGCTGTCCCATTTTCATATATATATATATATATATATATATATATATATATAATATATATATATATATATATATATATATAAATATATATCTTCAAATATTTTATAAAAAACTTCCTTACTTCTTGTTTTCGAATAGTTTAGTACCACTATTATTTGTAAAAAGTCGAATCCTTTTTTTAATCTACGAATGCCTGACACAGGGGTTTCCTATATTCATTTATTTACTCTCTACCCGTGTGGTCTGTTACTGAGAATTCTCTGCGAAAGCTTGACTTTTCTTTGGGCTGGGGGAGATACGAGTTGCGATGATTTGTGAATAGTTCGTAGTGACTGATACGAGGCTTATGGGTCGATAATTCTGTAGACCCGTCTTGTACCCTTTTTTGGGGTATCGGATATTTTTGCTTTTTTTCCAAGGTTTCCAAGTTTTTTTTTTCCCATTTCATTTTGGTGTTATACCCTGGTTGCCTGTCTTGGCTTTAAGATCTCCCATTATTATTGTGAAATGGGGTTCGCTCTATCGCTAACCAGTTATGCATAGGAGCCATGTCCTCATTTCTGTGGCTGCAGCTTGGGACTGATCAACCTGAAAGTCAGTTTTATTGTTACCCTGTGATTTACCTCTCCACAAGAGCACTTGTCCAGTTATTATATAATTATTATATATATAGTATATAATTATATATATAAAATATATATATTATATATATATATATATACATATATATACACATATATATACAAATATATATAATATTTTAAAAATATATCTACATATATATGCATATATTTTATATAATTATATATAAAATATAATATATATAAATATATATATATATATATATATATATATATATGTATATCATCATCATCATAAAGGGCCTAACGCCGGGGGGGGCGTGGCCGCATCACCCTTTACTTCCAGCCATGAGGATCCATGAGGCGAGTCTGCAGGCAGGCCCACGGCCCATCTCTAATCCTCAGACAGGTCTTGTCGAGCTGCCCAATCCGTCACACAGGTCTCCTTCACCCAGGGTTATTTTCGCAGAGAGACAACCTGATGGGCAGGGTCGTCCACAGGGGATGAGCTAGGTGGCCATATAGCCCGAGTTGGTGATCCCGGATTATGCAAGTAAACAGGTCCCATGCTAGTCTCACGGTGTAACCGCCGGTTGGACACGTGGTCCTGCCCAAATGTGCCCCCTGATCCGGCGAAGGGACTTGTTACAAAAGGCATCAAGGCGAGACTCCAAAGACACTGGATAGCATCCAGGTTTGCTTCCATAGAGCAAAAAATGGCAGTATCAAGGCCTTGAAGACACGCAGCTTGGTCCTTTGCATAGGGACCAACATCTCCAAATGCTCTTGTTGATCGAGTTCATGGCTCCTTTTGCCAGACCAATCCGTCTACTGACTTTTTGATTGACAACCCAGGATATGGACTATGCTATCAAGGTATGTAAAAACTTTCTGAAACTTAAAATGCCTCGCGAAAACCCGGATCACTGAAGGGGTTTCCCCAACGGGCCCCAAAAGCTGAATTTGGGTCTGGCCCAGGAGACCTTGGCCTAATGCTTCGCCTCTTTGATAAAGCTCAAGACCACCCCGTGACCCCAAGGACTCAGATAGGAGGGCAACATCATCGGCAAAAGTCAAGGTCTGAGACCTTGATATTGCAGTGTTGCCCAATGACTTGGAGTAGCTCTGCCCAATCCAATCCATACAGGTTTCAAAAGTGTTGGGCAAGGAAAAACCCTTGCCCCCCCCCCAAATTAAAAGGGGAAGAAGTTCGAATCCCCCCACCACATTTTTCCAGAAACCAGTCCCAGTATAAAGGTTTTGCTATAGGCCAATAATCTGGTCGAATTCCCCCCGAGTCTCAGGACTCCCCATAACGATTCCGAGCACCGGCCCAAAACGCCTTTTTAGGTCGATGAGGTTGCAAGCAACCACGACCAAACTCACGACTGCTTCCCAATTACTCGAAGCGCTAGTTAGGGGCATCGTGGACTTAAAAGGAGTAAACCCAGACTGCTCCGGTCTCTAAAACCCTAGTAGGGGTTGCGGATCTGTTTCAGAAAAATTTGGGGGCGAGAACCTTCCCTGGTATGCAGGCAGTGAATGCCCGGTTTTGTACAGCCAACGATCCCTTTCCCCTTCCAAAGAGGATGCACGCCCCTCAGCAGGTCAGAGGGAAGGTCCCAGACTCCCAGATGGCAGTCAGGACTTAGCGGCCCCGAGCCATGGGTTCACCCCACCCTTTTTAGCAGTTCAGCAGGAATCACATATGCCGCAGCTTTCCCATCTTAGCTTGGAAACCCCATATCCAAACCCTCTGTAGGGTAGGGGGTTTCCCTCGCGATGGGGGGTCCGACACAGGCATGGTAAACTGTTCAAAATACTCACCCCAAACGTTCATGAACCCCAACATATTGAGTGACTGTCCATTGCTGATCGGACTGCAGCATCTGTGAGTCAGTTTCTCAGGGTTTGGTAGGAGGGAAAAGGTCATTTACCAAAAAAAGGGAAAAACCTCCTCAGCAAGATTCCTGATGAACTGTTCCTCGTTCTTTCAGTATTCCTATGCGAGCCAATGGACTCCTGAGCTGCCGAGTTTTAAAGCGCTTGAAAAAAACCCCCACAGAGCAACGGGCCCATCAGGGTTGAGTTCTGTGAATCGTTCAGGGGACTGCCATGGGAACCCATAGGCACACTCCTCCTCGTTAGTCTGCCCGTGAAACACCTTAGGGGGCCATGGAGGGGGGGGTTTTTGAAGTGGCCCCACAGGGTCCCCACAACCAGCCTATAGTCGGTCCCATAAAAACCCGGCCCCCCCGGAAACCCTGCATTTTTGGAGGACCTCCACGCGTGCTAACAAAAAAGTGGTCGATCCCCTTTGGCCATGTCCCTGTTCACGTACCATGTCCGCGATCGGGTTGGAGCGTGGTCCCAGGACCCAGAGATCTCATTTTCTGGGACCTAGCAAACCCCGGAGAAGAGGTATTCTGTGCGGGGTCAGTCCCGAGCCATGGGGGCCGACAGACATCTCATAGCCAGCCGGTCACACCCGGTACCGCATTAAAGTCACCCAGAACAGTGCGAATATCCCCGGGGGAAATTGTCTGCCACAGATGGATTTTGGCGTGGAACGCCTTTCACCAATTTTTTATAATCGGGGGGGGGTATACGGCAATAAGAGAATGAAGCCAAAAGCATGCAAGCCCAAAAGCCATAAACGCTATAAACCCGGTGTCCCCTCAACACGGGGGGCTGAAGTCGGCTGGAGATGGCTATGGCACCCCGGAGGGGTGACCACGCTGGGGCCCGACCAGTAGAGGTGAACCCCCACACTGATCATCCCGCTAGCGGGTTTTCTCACCTCCGAGGGGCAGCACCCCAACTCTCAGTGCCCTCAGTTCCCCGTAGCAGAGGATTGCTCATTAAATTTTTGCAAACACAAAAAAAACCACACGCCCCCCCCCCCCCCCCCCCCCCCCCCCCCCCCCCCCCCCCCCCCCCCCCCCCCCCCCCCCACACCCCACACACACACACACACACACACACACACACACACCACACCACCCCACCCCACACACACCCCCAACAACACACACACACCCCCACACACCCCACAAGCACCACACCACACACACACACACACCAAAACACCCCCACACACCCAAAAACACACACACACACACACACACACACACCACACACAACACCACACAACACACACACAACACCACAACACACACCATCCAAAATATATAATATAATATTTATATATATATATATATATATATAATATATATATATATATAAATATATATATTATTATATATATAAATATTTTTATATAAAAAAATAATATATAATAATATAATTATAATATATAATTTTATTTTTTATAATATATATTAATATTTTTATATATATATATATATTAATATATATATATATATTTGGATGAGGTGTGTGTGTGTGTGGGGTTGGTGTGTGGTTGTTGGGTGGTGTGTGTGTTGTGGTGTGTGTGTGTGTGTGTGTGTGTTGGGGTTTTTTGTTGTTGTGGGGTGTGTGTGTGTGCGGGGGTGGGTGTGTGTGTGTGTGTGTGTGTGCGTGTGTGTGTGGTGTGTTTTGCGTTTTGAGCGTGGTGGTGTGTGTGTGTGTGGTGTGGTGTGTTGTGGTGTGGTGGGTGTGTGTGTGTGTGTGTGTGTGTGTGTGTGGTGTGTGCGGTGTGTTGTTTTTGTGGTGCATAAATATATGAGGATACTTGCTATCGTGGGAACTGAGGCGATGAGATTGAGGTGGCTGCCCGCTCGGAGGGGAGAAAACCTGCTAGCGGCATGTCAGTGTGGGGGGTTTCACTACTACTGGGCGGGCCCAGCGATGGTCACCACCTCCAGGGTGTAGCCATAGATCCCAGCCGACTTCAGCCTCGGTGTTGAGGTGACACCCGGGTTTATGAGGTTTATGGCATTTAGACGATGCATGTTTTTGGCTTTAGTCCTTATTGCCCTATAGCCCCCAGATGTATTAAATTGATGTGAAAAAGGGGTTCCACGCCAAACTGCATTGTGGGAGACAAATTTCCCCGGCGAGATATTCGCACTGTTCTGGGGGATTCAATGCGTATCGGCTGTGACCCAGCGGCTTGAGATGTTTTCGGCCACCATGGCTCGGGAGTGATCCCAGCAGCGAGAAAGCCTCCTTCTCCGGGGCTTTGCTAGGTCCAGAAAATGGGATCTCTGGTCCCGGTACCCGGCTCCCAAACCCCCATCGCTGGAATGGTACGTGATACAGGTACAGTGGCCCAAAGGGGATCGACCACATTTTGTTAGCACGCGATGGAGATCCTCCAGAACTGAGGGTTTACCGGAGGCCCAGGGTTTATGGAAAGGTATGGCGGGGTTTTGGCTACCCCGTGGGCCATTCAAAACTCCCCCTCCCCCCAGGGCCACCCCAAGGGTTTACTGGAAGACTAAGCGAGGAGGGGTGGCCCATGGGTTCACCATGGCAGTCTTGACCGATTTACAGAACTCAACAACCCGATGGGCCAGTTGCTCGTGGGGGTCTTCAAGCGCGAACACCGAAGCAGTCAGGGTCCATTTGGGACGCATACGGACACTACTGAGAAGAGACGAGGGAAAAGTTCATCGGAATCTTTCGAGGAGGTTGAAGGCCTTCTGGTAAATGACCTTTGCCCTGCCTCCAAGCCTGAGAAAATGAACCACAGATGACGAGTCGTCAGCAGATGGAAGATTTCAGATCATGTTGGGGGTTTATGAACGTTGGGGCTGGTATTTTGAAAAAGTTTTACCCGGGCCCGGTCGGACCCCCCCATCAGCGAGGAACCCCCTACCCAAAGAGGTTAGGGTAGTGATTTCCAAGCTGAAGGTGGAAAGGCAGGCATATGTGAATCCCCGCGAACTGCAAAGGTGGGGGTGACCCATGGCCGGGGGCTGCATACAGCCTGACTGCATTGGAGTCTGGTACCCTTCCCTTGACTGTGAGGGGCTGGTCATCCCCCTTTGGGAAGGGGGAAAGGGGGGCGTTGGGGTGTAGCAATACCCTGGCATTACACTGCTCTGATACCCGGCAAGGTTCTCGCCCACATTCTTCTGAAACAGTCCGCAACCATATGAGGATCAGAGACGGAGCAGTCTGGATTTACCCCCCCGAAGTCCACGATAGACCCTATACAGGCTTCGGTAATTTTGGGAAACCCGTCGTGATTTTGGGCTTGGGTTGCTTTCAAAAATACATCGACCCAAGAAGGGTTTGACTCGGTTTCATCGGGAAACTTTGGAGATCCTGAGATGGGGGAATTCCCACACAGATATTGGCCTAATAGCAAGCCTTATACGGTATGAAAAATGCTGGAAAGGTGGGGGGGTATGTCGAACTTTTCCTGTAATTCAGGGGGAGGGAAGGCTGTGTCCTTGCACCAACCTTTGAACACCCGTATGGATGGATAATGGGCAGAGCTACTAGCCAAGTCAGTGTGGAGCAAACTAGGCAAAATCAAGGTCTCAGACCTTGACTTTGCCCATGGGTTGCATCCTTCTGAGTCTTTGGGGCACTGGGGTGCCTTTTATGCATTTATCAATGAGGCGAAGCCATTTGGCCTAGAGGTCTCCGGACCAAGACCCAAAATTCAGGAATTTTTGGGGGCTGTTAGGGGAAAAACCCCTTAGCGATCCATGTTTTTGGCGAGGGCATTGAAGTTACAGAAAATTTTCATACCTTTATAGCATAGTCCCAAACTCTGGGTGTCAGATCAAGAAGTCAGTGCGGATTGGTTGGGAACAGGAGCATGAACTCGATCAAACAAGGCATTTGGAGATGTTTGGGACCCATGCAGAAGGACCCAAACTGCGTGTCTTCAAGCCTTTATACTGCCAGTTTTGCTATGGAAGCAAAAAATGGAGCTATCCAGTGTTTGGAGTTTTCCCTTTATGCCTTTTGTAACAAGTTCCCTTTGCCGGATCAGGGGCACGTTGGGAGGACCAGTGCAACCGGCGGTTACAGTGAATAGTGGGGCCTGTTTCTTTCAAAACCGGGATCACCCAAATCAGGCTATATGGCCCCCAGCCATCCGTGGAGACCTGCCATCAGGTTTCTCTTGCGAGAAACCCCGGGGAAGGAACCTGTGTGAGGATTGGGGAGCCCGACAAGACTGTCGTGAGGGGTTAGGAGGGCCCTGGGCCGCCTGCAGACTGCCCGATGGGTCCTCATGGTGGAAGTGAAGGGGGATGCGGCCAGCGCCCCCCTCGGGGTTGGCCCTTTTATGATGATGATGAATAATAATATAATATATAAATTTTATTTTATATTAATATTATATATATAAAAAATATATTATTATATTGCATATATATGTAGATATATATATATATAATATTATAGTGATATATATGTGTTTTATATATGTTATATATAATTATATATAATATATATATATATATATAATTATATTAAAATATATATAATTAAAATATAACTGGAAAGTGCTTTGTGGAGAGGTAATACAGGGTAACAATAAAACTGACTTCAAGGTTGATCAAGTCCCAAGCTGCAGCCACAGAAATGAGGACATGGCTCTATGCATAACTGGTTAGCGATAGAGCGAAAACCCATTTCACAATAATAATGGGAGATCTTAAAGCCAAGACAGGCAACCATGGTATAAGCACCAGAAATGAAATGGGGAAAAAAAAAACTTGGAAACCTTGGAAAAAATGCAAAAATATCCGATACACAAAAAAGGGTACAAGACGGGTCTACAGAATTATCGACCCATAAGCCTCGTATCAGTCATCTACGAACTATTCACAAGTCATCGCAACTCGTATCTCCCACAGCCCAAAGAACAGTCAAGCTTTCGCAGAGAATTCTCAGTAACAGACCACACGGTGAGAGAGTAAATAAATGAATATAGGAAACCCCTGTGTCAGGCATTCGTAGATTACGAAAAGGGCATTCGACTTTTTACAAATAATAGTGGGGGACTAGAAGCTATTCGAAAACAAGAAGTAGAGGAAGTTTATTATAAAATACTGGAAGATATATATATATATATATATTATATATATATATTATATATATATATATATATATATATATATATATATATATGAAAATGGGACAGCAACATCAAGCTTCATAGAAAAACTGATAAAATCCCAATTAAAAAAGGTGTTAGGCAGCGCGACACCACCTCACCAAAACCGTTTACAGCTTGCTTAGAATGGAACAGAAAAGGTATCAAAATAGGGGACGAACATCTAAACGATCTATTGCTGACGATAATGATCTCTTTAGCGAATGAGCTGCAGTAATTATTAAACAATCTAAATAGAGAAAGTCTAAAAGTTAGACTTCAGATGAACAGGAAAAAGACTAAGGTTCTGTTCAACAGTAGAGTTCAGTTCGAACAAATGCATATTTAGAGTGACCCGCTAGAGGTAGTAGACGAGTACATATATTTAGGGCAACTCATAAAGACTTTCTGTTTGGATATGCGAAGAGCGATGGATCAAGGCCCTTGAGACGCTTAGTGCAACAGGAATATCACATTTATTATATACAGTTGGGTCTGGTCTAACTGTCTAACCCACTTATTGTTTTGGTTGCGCTCTTTTACTCTTCGCTCTTTAAGAGCAATACAACAATGCGTCAAGGAAAAAACAGCTGGCGTAAATACAGTTAGTCATGATCGCAATGTCTACATATCGCAGGGTAGTGTGAACATCCTTTCGGTAGTACGGAACCAGAACGTGATGATGGTACCGTTAGTAAGTAGTATGACCGCGACTTAAGACGGCCAACACCACCTCCCTTAAAAAATTCCTGTGGGCTGCGTCCCACTGTTCTATGTTGGTTTGATTTTATTTGTCAATTGTAGGTTGGTCCACTCACTTTGCCACAGTTGTATTTTTGCTTTTATAAGACAGACAATGGATAATTGTTATTAAGCAAAATAAATGTGCTAGACGTCAACGGTCATTGTAGCACTATGGAAAGGCGCCAACAGTGAAAAGGGTAAATTCGTATAGTAGTTCAAGATAGCATGGCATTGAAAGGGGCAAAGAGGGAGTAAGGGTAGAGAGGGTGAGATAAATGGGCTAAGGTAAGGAATAACAAGGGTGATTAGCCAAAAGAAGAAAGGGGTTTAAGGGTGATTAGCCCACAGATTCAGGAGAAAAGTCATGAGGGAGAAAAGCTGGGGATGGGGGATGTTGTGGCAAAGTTTCACATGTGTATTCAGGAGGAATTGGAAGGGATAAGGGGGAAGGAAGGGGGATGATTATAGGGAATGGAATGTGTTGCAAGGGAGTGGGAGGAAGGGGTGTAGGGGGGATCATGAGCAGGGGGATGGATGTGGGCAGTTACTTTCAGCATAGAGCGAATGGGAGAAGAAATATTGACAATGGATGTGGTGTAGGCATGTTCTATCGGGCATGATAGATAGTTTTCAGTGTCTTCGAGTTGAAAGTGGATTTTGTTAGGGAGTTCTGAGAAACAAAGGTTTTCTTATGAGGATGATAAGGGAGATATGGGCAGCAATAGAGTTGGGGAAAGTCAGAGAAAACCTCATTGACGTGTTTCCTGTATGGCTTCGTGTAAAATGAGGTAGAGGAGTCCCAATGAAATATGATCAATCATGATAGGTAGGCCAAATAGAGCGCCATTAGGACCCTACAACATCAAACTCTACGAACTCCGGGATGAGCTCGAGGGCAAATACTTCCTCATGAGCTGGTCCTCCAATTACAGCAGGAAAAATCAAGCTCAGCGAGCCAAACATAAGGAGAAATTACATCGTATATGCAGCAAGAGCAGATGGACAAAAACTGGGAGATAGTGATCTTTGAAACATGTCTTCTAAACACCTGACTCCCTTGGAAAAAGAAGCCTACTCTGTAGGCCTCAAATTCAGCACCGGCAAGAAAAGAAGGGCCTAAAACGACTACGTCATCTCGAACTACGTGGACCGATAGTGACGTCGACAAAGGGTTCGTCCAAAAGGGGGCATGCTTGCTGTATGGGTGATGCATCGTCGCGCCCCCGGCGATCCCACGCAAAATATATCACCGCGCTGAAGGCCCTCGCGACGACGAGACCATCGTCATCGCCCAGGCTGATAAAGGTGGTGGTATTGGTGTTATGGATAAAAGTGACTATATACTCAAAAGAACAATTTACTTTCTGATGCTTCTGTTTAAGGAAAGTAACGAAAGGTGACGGGAAGATCGAAGCTGCCAGGTTCAAGAAGCGAGGGTTTTCTCCTGCGTTCAGCGAAGGTAAATGCCTACTTCACCTGTGGAAGAGGCCCCCCCACAACCTGTCCATGAGAGGTCCCCCGAAGGTACACAAGCTGGGCGTCCCAATGAGACCGATCACCTTGGTATTGCAGCGCTCCCCATCTTTTGGCTAAGTATTTGACTAAACCCCTCTATGGGGGTCATCAGTGATTCCCACCTGAAGAACTTCGAGGTCCTCATCAGAACGTCTCAGAATTTCCGGGTGTAGAAATAAAAAGCTTGCCAGTTTTGATGTAAATCCCTCTTTGCCAATGTACCCACAGACAGAGCAGTCCGAGCAGGGAGAGGGTCACCAGCTCCATGACAGTTTGCCGCTACCGAGACACCACTTCGATCGCCTAGTAAATTTATGCGTGGACTTAAAGCTATTTCGAATTAGCTGGGGAAGAATAACAGCAGATTAGTGATCTCGCCATGGACCCCCCCCTGAGTGCCGTCATGGCTTCCTGTTCATGGAGACGCTGGAGAGGGATAACTATAAGGGCATAATCGGCAGACATTCGACTTGGCTTCGTTACGTAGATGACGTCCTCGTCATTGTCCCAAGAAGGTTGTGCTTGCAACATACATTAAACTCGTGTTGTGATTGGCCCTTTTCCTCAGAGCACTGAGGAAACTGCGCCTCCCAAATTTTTTGAGGATGAGGTTGCCTATTAATTCTTTTATGAAACACAAATATCCAGAGGCTTACTGCTAAACCTCAGAAAGAAGGCGGAGAACATACTCGCAAAAACAGACCCCGCACCCTCTTCTAATAATGTTCTCATATTACTGTCTTTCGGCCAAGAACAGTGAGATCGCCAGCACACCCGGGGGAAAAAGATACATGACTTAATACGAGACAGAGAGCAGCCCGAAAGCAACGCTAGTAGTGTTGTATATCGCATACCCTACAGCAGATGCGATGCAGCATACTTTGGGGAAACCAGGCCGTGGTTTCAGCACCGGGATCAGCGAACATCGAGCTGACATCCGTTACCACAGGACTTCCAATGTCATGGGTACATGTAGATGAAACCGGACATCTACCGAACTGGAAGGAAGCAGAAATAGTCCGTGGAAGACGAACAAACAAAAAAAAAATTATGGAACGGGCAGGTTAAAAATTACCCAAAGGTCACGGCAAGACGGCAGTCGTCAGGTGTTTCGTCACTTACGTTGATATATATTTACTCTGTAATTTCTCTGATGTATGTATTTCAGACAAAGATACAATCGAAACCGATCAAGTACATCCTTGTATTGTGAAGATATTCATTCTTTCATCCTTTTTTCTACATCTGTGAATATGAATACGGTCAATCTTCGTAATATTGGTGGACCTACAGCGCCCTCTGGGGGGAATAGTGAATGGGAATGGTGAATCATTGTATAATAGTTCATCTTTGTCCACAAACCAGGCGAGCAAGTCTTTTCCACAATCTGACCAACCCCTGCAGTAGACAGGGCAGTTGTCCGAGAGATGGAGAGAGTTCCAGTGCAAGTACTGAGGAGAGATGAGGCTTGGCAGGAATGGGTTTGCAAATCAGTCAGGTTGATAATGCTTTAGCATGGGGTTCAGATGTATCGGGCGTCTCGGAGGGAAGCTTTGCCTACTTGTTTTTGGGAGGCATTGCTGGAAGAAGAGTTTTGTCAGAGTAAGGGACTATAGAGGATTTCACAAAAAAGATCCCCTTTGGCTGGGGCCCAAACAGAGTACCAAAAGATTTGTAGAGGTGGGTAGTAGTAGAAGGACGGGGCCTTTTGGAAAAAAGGGGGTGACGTTGAGTGAAGTAGTGCTATGGAGAAATGGATAATGAGGTTGCAGAGTAACAATAAAGGGGGGAGGGATTTGTAGATGAAAAAAGTTGTAGGGTGGAGGATATGAAATTAAAAACCGTGGGGCTAGCTGATAAAGGGGCAAGCCTCAACATACACATACCCTTAGGGTCCCCTTCGGGGGATACCGTGCCCATGGCCGTTCATGATTAATACAAAGTCAGTCTTATCCTTTCAACACGGGTCTCACACCTTGGAAAGTGGATTTTGAAGGATCTGGGAAAAGAGAAGGAAAAAGGGCGAAAAGAGACGAGGGCTCGCAGCTGCCACTGGGCCTCCCTATGGCAAAAACGGGTAAGATTCTGTACCCGTTACTGGATACCGAGTGCCCTGGTAAACCCCTATTACCTTCATTAAATTTTTTGGCACTATTTAACTTTCCAATATTACCAAGCAAATCATTTTTGTGTGTTTTGAGGACTTTAAGTGAACTAATGAATCAGCAAAAAATACTATTCTATCGTGGGTCGTCGACAGTACAAAAGCTGAATCTGTGGGGAAAAAAAGTTGATCAAGAAAGAGGGAGTATGATTCAACAGTCTGAAATTTGGTTCACATCATTCGACCTACGCCATCGATACCCGACAACAAACGGTCAAACGGCCTCGCCTGGCGATCTTGCTCGACCTCGAGCATATGCTGCATCAAATTTGACGTCAG
>NW_023662044.1:15000-16656 GCF_015228065.2 Penaeus monodon | reverse complement strand
AAATTAAAAAAGAGGGATAAAAAATTAAAAAAAAAAATGGGGCATAAAAGGAAGATAAAGAAAAAAGAAAAGTTTTCAGGGGAGAAAAAAAAGGAAAATAATGGGAAAGATAGATAAAAAGATAGAAAAAGAAAATTAAAAAAAATAGATAAAAAAATAAAAGGGGAAGATTAGAAAAAAATTAAAAAGGATACCCAAAAATAAGAAAATAGTAGATAGATAGATTGAAAAAAAGAAAAAGAAAAAGGAAAAAGGAAAAAAGAGAGGGGGGGAGAGAGAGAGGGAGGGAGGGGGAAGAGAGAGAGGGAGAGAGGAGGAAGAGAGACAAAGGAAGAGAGGAGAGAGAGAGGGGAGGCAAAAGGGGAGATGTTTTTAGGGGGCTATCGTTTGGGGAAAGGGGGGGGTCGGGGAGCAATTTGGGAAGGCGGGGAGGGGGGAAGAAGGAGGGAGAGAAAGGAGAAAGAAGGGGAGAGGGAGAGGGAGAGAAAGGAGAAAGAAGAGGTGGAGTGGGCAAGGAGGAGGGAGAGGAAGAGAAGGAGGGAGAGGGGGAGAGAGTGGGAAGAAAGGGAGAGGGAGTTTAAAGAGGGGGGGGGGGGGGGTCGAGGAGGGGGGGAGGAAAAAAAAAAGGGAAAGGGGGAAAGAAAAAGGGGAAAAAAAAAGGAAAAAAAAAAGGGAAAAGAATGTATGGGGGAGGGGAAGGGAAAAAAGGGACGGAGGAAGGGGGAAGAAAAGGGAGAGGGAGCGAAGGGATTTAGAGGGGAGGGAGATAAGGGAGGAGAGAGAGAGGCAGAGGGAGAGGGGGATAAAGATAATGAGTGACAGGAAGACAGGGAAGGAGAAAAAAAGAGAAAGGGAGAGAAGCTAGAAGGGGAGAGAAAAGGAAGAATGTAGATAAGAGGGGGAGAACTGGAAGAGGGGAGAGAATAACGGACTGAAAATGAGAGGGAGTGAGGAAAGAAGAGAGAGAGAAAAGAAGTAGAGAGACAGAGACAGAGACTGCGAGTGACGAAGGCAGAGAAGAAAGAGGAAGAAAAATAGAGAGAAATAAAGCTAAACGAGGAGGTGAGACACACGGGAGGGACAAAACGGGCAGGCAGACAACAGACAGCCCAAACGACAGACGAAAAGGACAGACAGACAGACAGACAGGACAGACAGAAAGACAAAACAGACAGACAGACAGACAGACAGACAGACAGACGGAGACAGGGTCAGAGAGCCGTAAACATACGCCGGGAGGCCAGGGGAGAAAACCCAAGGGGGGACCAGTAGCCAGACAAAAAAAAAACAAACAGCCCAGGGAGGCAGAGGGGGGAGGGGAGAAAAAAAAACCCCCCACCGGGGAGATGGGGGGGGAATTGTCGGCAAAGAGGAAGGGGAAGGAGGAGGGAGATGGGGGAGAGGGGGTGAGTGGTGAGGGCGAGAGGGTGTGGTGGGGTGAAGGGGGGAGGGTAGGGGGAAAAAGGGATGGAAAAGGGGTTTAGGGGATGGGGGTTGGGGGGTTTGTAGGAGGGGAGGGAGGAGGGAGATAAGGGGGGGGGGTCAGCAGACGTGGCGAAGTAGCCATTTTCAGACCAGCCGAAGAAGGGAGGAGGGAGGTGGGTGAGGGGGCGGAGGAGGAGGGAGGGAGTGAGGGGCGCAGGGGAGAGGGGGCGG
>NW_023662044.1:0-10000 GCF_015228065.2 Penaeus monodon | reverse complement strand
GGGGAGAAAAAGGGGAAGAGAGAAAAGAGAGCGTTTAGAGAGAGAGGGGAGGGGAGAGCGATAGAGAAAAGAGAGAGAGAGAGGAGCGTTTTAGAGGGGAGAAGAGAGAGAGGGGCGATAGGGGGGGAGAGAAGGAAAAGGGCGTAGAGAGAGAGAGGGGGAGAGAGAGACCCCGAAGAGAGAGAGAGAGAGAGAAGCGATAGAGAGAGAGAGAGGAGGGGGAGGAGAGGGAAAGAGAGAGAGAGAGAGAGAGAGAGAGAGAGAGAGAGAGAGAGAGGGAGAGGGAGGGGGGGGGAAAAGGGAAGGGGAGGGAAGGGAAAGGGAAAGGGAAAGGAAGAAAGAAAGGAGGAGGAGGAGGAAAGATGGAGAAAGAGGAAGAGGGAGGGGGACAGGAAGAAAAGAGAGGGAGAAAGGGAGAAGCAAGAAGGGAGTTAGGGAGGAGGAAGGGAGGAAAGGCGGGGGGGAAAGGGAAAAAGGGGGGGAAAAAGAAGGGGGAAAGGGAAGGGGTAAAAAGGGAAGGGAGGGAGGGGGGGAGGGGGAAGAGGGGAAAATAGAGGAGGGAAAAGGAGGGGGATGAGAGAGGGAAATAAAAGTCAATCCAACGAGAAATAGAAAATAAAACAGGGAACAGGAAATAGAAGAGGGGAAACAAGGAAAATGGAAAACGGATAAGGAGAAAGAGAGGGGAAGCGATGAATTTAGAAGGGGGGAAAATTGGGGAAAAAAATAGGTTAAGGCAAAAGGGGGAAAAAGGGAAAAACCGAGTAAAAAAAAACGGGGAAAAAAAAGGGGAAAGAAGGGGGACTTTGGAAGGAGAGTAAAAAAGAAAGGGGGAAGGGAAGGAAAAAGGGGAAAAATTAGGGAAAAGGGGGAGAAAGATAGAAAAAAAAACAAGAAGAGATTAAAGTGAATATAGAGAAATAAAGATAACAGTAAGAGGGAGAGAATATTAAAAGGAAAATGGAGAGAGAGAGAGGAGAGAGAGGGAAAAGAGAGAGAGAGGGGAAAAGAGGGGAAAGAGAGAGGGGAGAGAGGAGAGAGAGAGAAGAGAGGGGAGGAAGGAAAAGGGAAACGATGAAAGTGAGGAGGGGGAAAGAAAAGGGGGAAAAAAGGGTAACAGTAAAAAAGAAAAAGAAGAGCAAAGAAGAAGAAAGGAGAAATCGAAAGGAAGGGGATAATGGGGGTTGGGGGGGAGGAGGAGGAGGAGGGGGAAAAGGGAAAGGGGAAAGGGAAAAAAGAGGAGAAAAAAGAGGGAAAGGAAAAGGGGAAAAAGGAAGGAAGGGAAAAAGGAGAAGGAGGAAAGGAAAAGGAAGAAAAAGGAGGGGGGAATTTGGGGAAAGGTGAGATAATGATGATGATGATGATGATGATGATGATTTAGAGTGATGATGATTTTATTTTAAAGTGATGATTAAAAAATTAAGATGATGATGATGATGATGAGGATGATGTGTGATGATGATGATGATGATGATGAAAGATGATGAATGGGTGATGATGATGATGATGATAAGGAGGATGATGGGTTTATGAGAAAGATGATGATGATGAGGGTGAGATGATGAGGGTAATGATGATTTATGATGATGATTTATGATGAGGGGTGATGATGATAAGGGTGAGGAAAGATGAGATGATAATGATAATGATGATGATGGGTGATGAGGAAAGAGATTTAATTTTGATGGGTGTGATGATGATGATGATGATGATGATGATGATGAGGAGGAGGAGGAGACAAACAGATGAGAGAGAGAATAGGGGAGGGGGGAGGGGAATAGGGGGTGGGGGAGGGGGGAAGAGGAGCTTGCAGTTAAATAGAAACTTTTGTTTAAATTATGTTACTTTTAGTAGTTAATAACCGCATTTAATTAGCGTCATTAAAAGTTTTAATTTTTTTTGTATAGGATTCATATTTTTCGTTGTTTTTTTCGGGGGCCGGGTTTTATGTAATCATTATGCAACTGTTTATCCATCTCCGTGTATGTTATTATGATGATAATAATAATAATAATAGTAATAGTAATAATAATAATAATAATAATAAAAAGTAATAAATAGTAGTAATAAAAATAATGATAATAATAAAAATAAAATAATTTAAAAATAGTAATAATAATGATATTTAAAAATAAAAAAAATAGTAATAATAATAATAAAAATAATAATAATATTAAAGATGGTAATAATAATTTTTATTTTTGTTTTTTGGTTTGGTATTTTTTATTATTTCTTTGTCGTTTTGTTGGTATTGTTATCATCCAATTTTTCCCTCAAACCCTCATCCTTATTCTTCATTCTCCATGGGCCACATATTTATCAATTTTTCTATTATCATTTCAGTATCATCATTATTATCTTTATTTTTTGTGTTCTTTCTAGAATTTTGAACATTTAACTGAAATATTTTTTTCTATTTTAAAGGGGTTTTAATTCAGTTTAAACCCAGTCCCTTTCCGCCGCCGAGTGTAAGGTTTCGTGTGTGGGTGGGGTAGTGTGTGGTTTTGGTTTTTGTGTGTGTGTTTTAGTGTGGTGTGTGGTTTTTGTGTGTGGGGGTGTGTGGGGTGTGGTGTTGTTTTGGGTGTGTGTTTTTGTGTATGTGTGTGTGGTTTTTGTGTGTTGTGTGTGTTTTGGGGTAGGGTTGTGTTTTGTGTGTGTGTGTGTGTGTGTGTTGTGGGGTGTTGTGTTTTGTCATCTCTGGGGTTTTTTTCTTTTCTGTCAATGTCTGTCCTTTTGTCTTTCTATCTGTCTATCTGTCTCGCTTTTATGTATCTGTCAGTTTTTCTATCTGCCTGTCTCTGTCAGGCATCTGTGTGTGCGTGGCGCGCCTCGTTAATGTGCACCTTTGTACAAGCGTGGGACGGGCACTTCAGCATGCTTGTACTCAATGTAAGCTACCTGTAAGCGCCTCAAACACACATACTAAAAGATGTATACTGTACACATCTTGGGAATGAGTGTAGCCTGTGCACCCTGAATATGAATGAAAGGGCCTGTTGTGGTGTGGTCTCGAGACTGTTTTTCGTGGTTGAAGAAAAAGGGCTCCTCCCCGCCCCCCCCCCTTTGCCTTCCCCGTTTTCATTAGTTTTATTTTTCCCCTCCTCCTCCTTCTCTCTCTCCTTCCCTCCTGCTTAGCTCTTCTCTTCTCCTGCTGTCTGTTCATTTTCCTCCTTCCTTCCCTCTCCTCTCCTCCTCCATCTCTCTCCCCTGCCCCTCCTCCCTTTTTCCTCCTTCCCCTTTTCCTCCCCCCTCCCCCAAACCTCTCTCCTCCCCTCCTCCTTCTCTCTTCTCCTCTCCTCCTTCCCTCTCCTTCCTTTCCTGTTTCCCTCTCCCCCCCCCCCCCCCCGCCTCTTGTATTCATGGCGGTGGACGGAAGGTAAATATGTGCTCTTGGGCTCATGGGGGCAAGGGAGGGGTGGAATGGGGGTGGGGTGGGGGTGGGAGAAAGAGAGGAAAGTGGGAGAGGGAGGGAGGGAGGGAGGGAGGGAGGGAGGGAGAGGATGTTTTTGCTTCCTCAGTTTCAGTTTCGCTCTGTTTTTTATTGTTTTTGTTTTTTTTTTTCTCTTTCCCTCCTTCCTTACTCCCTCCTCTTTCCTTCTCTTTCCCTCTCCCATTCCCACTTTCGCTCTCTCCCTCTCCTTCGTTCCCGAAATTCCCCTCCTCTTTCCTTCCTTCGTCAGTCCTTTTCTCGTCTTCTCTCCTTCATTCTCTCCCTCTCTCCCTTTCTCTCACCCTTTCCCCCCCTCCCTCCCTCCCTCCCTCCCTCCCTCTCTCCCCCTCCCTCCCTCCCTCCCTCCCTCCCTCCCTCCCTCCCTCCTTCCCTCCTCCCTCTTTGTACTCCACACGTACTAAATTTATAAGTGCATTGTGGCCTGGCAAGGGAGGGGGGGGGAGACAGCTGTTAGACCCCTGTATCTTCTCCGTCTTGCATCTGTTCGTCCGCAGGTGTTGTTCCATCGATACTGTGATTGAGAAAGAATGTTGCAGGTTGTGTGTGTGGGGTGGGGGTGGGGGGGGGGGGGGGTGGGAGGGTGAGTGATGTGTGTGTGTGTGTATGTGTATGTGTATGTGTGTGTGTGTGTGAGGGGGGGTGTAAGTGTGTACAAGTGTATGTGGGTGTGTGTGCGTGTGTGTGTGTTAGTGGGTGTAAGTAATGCTTGTATGTGTGTGTGAGTGTGTGTGTGTCTGTGTGTGTGTGTGTGTGTGTGTGTGTGTGTGTGTGTGTGCGTGCGCGCGTGTGTTATAATGGCGAGAAATTTAATAAGTGGAAAAGAATGAGCGCTTGTTTCTGTCCTAAAGAATATATTTGCCGTTCTGTTGAATTATAAGTGAAAGCCATTATATTTTATTGACATTACCTTCGTATCGTTTGATTAGTATTGGGCTTAGTATATTATTATCATTATTATCGCCATTATTACAGTCTGGCTTTTCCGATATTCGTTCATCTTCTGTCATGGCGGATTGCTCTTTCTAATCATTATCCGGTGTCGCTTTCTCCCAAATTTCGTTGACTTTCTCTGATTCCGTGTTTTTTTTTTCTTCTTGTTCACGATTTATCTTCTGCTTCTCTTTTTTTTTCTTTGTTTCTTCTATTTCCACCCCTTTCTCTTTTTTTTCTTCCCCTTTTTTTTCATTTTCTTTCTCCATCACACTCCCTTTATCCTTCTATCCCTCTCTCCCTCCTCCCTCACCCATCGCACTCCCCCGCTTCCTCTCCCCCCCTCCCTCCCTCTCTCCCCTTTCCCCTCCTTCTCTTCCTCTCTCTCTCTCCTTCTCCCGCTCTTCCTCTCTATTCTCCCTTTCCCCTCTTCTTGCTCCCTCTCTCTCTCCCCCCCTCCCCTCCCTCCCTCCCTCCCTCCCTCCCTCCCTCCCTCCCTCCCTCCCTCCCTCCCTCCCTCCCTCCCTCCCTCCCTCCCTCCCTCCCTCCCCCCCAACAATAGGGCTTATGTATGGCGACCTCTGGCACGAATATTTGATTCGCTGTTCATGTAACCTTTCCGCGCGGGAGCCCTGATTTTTGTTGTATTTTCGTTGCTGTTTTTGTTTTTGCTGTTGCTATTGTTGTTGGCTGGTATTATTGTTGTTGTTGTAATTATACGTTTTGTTATACCTTCGTCTTGATCTTCAACTTCATCATCATCCGGTGAAGTTGAGCCACCTATCTGTTTATTTATCCGTCTATCTATCCATTTACTTACATGTCTTGTTTTCTATTTATCTTCGTCCCTCTGTCTGTAATTTCCCCGTTGTCTATTACCCACCAAGTCTATCTATATATATCCCCTCTATCCAATAGTCGTTTTCATATTATCGTGTTCCTTCCCCCCTCCCCCCTTTCCCCTTCCCTCCCCCCTTCCCCCTTTCCCTCCCTTCCCTCCCCTCCCCCTTTCCCTCCCCCCTCCCCCTTCCCTTCCTCCCTCCCCCCTTCCCTCCCTTTCCCTCCCTTCCCTCCCCTCCCCCTTTCCCTCCCCCTTCCCTTCCCCCCTCCCCCTTTCCCTCCCCCTTCCCTTCCCCCCTCCCCCTTTCCCTCCGCGCCGAAGGTCAAGAAGGCGCGTCGGCGGCGGGTCAGCCAACAAGCGGAGCGGTAAACAGGAGAAATCCTTCATGATGAGGCGGGGATTACGGTGCGGGGGAGGGGGGGGGGGGGGGCGGGGGGGGGAATAGGGGGAGAACAGGGAGGGGAGATGGGAAAGGGGAAGGGAAATGGAATGGGAATGGAAGAGGGAGAGGTGAGAGGGAGAAGGAGAGGGAGAAGGGGAGGGGGAGGGGGAGGGGGAGGGAGAGGGAGAATGAGGGAGAGAGGGGGGGAGAAAGAGAAAAGAGGAGGAGAAGAGAGGGGAAGAGGAGAGAGAGAGAGGGGGAGAGAAGGGGGAGAGCGAGGGGCCGGGGGCGAGGGAGAGCGCGGGGGCGGGAAGGGAAAAAGAGAGAGAGAGAGAGAGAGAAGAAAGAGAGGGAGAGAGGGGGGGAAGAGAGAGAGGGGAGGAAGAGGGAGAGAGAGAGAGAGAGAGGAATGAGGGAGAGAGAGAGAAAGGAGGGAAGAGAGGAGGAGGAGAGAGAGAGAGGAGAGAAAAGAGAGGGGTAAGAAGGAGAAAAAGGGGGAAGAGAAAAGAGAGAGAGAGAGAGGGAAGAGAGAGGGGGGGGAATGAGAGAGAGAGAGAGAGAGAGAGAGAGAGGTGGAGGAGGGGAGGAGAGAGAGAGAGAGAGAGGGGGGGGGGGATGAGAGAGAGAGAGAGGGAATGAGAGCGAGAGGGGGGGAATGAGAGCGAGAGAGAGGGAATGAGAGAGAGAGGAAGAGAAGTGTGTGAAGAAGAAGAGAGGAGAGAGAGAGGAGAGAGAGAGGAGAGAGAGAAGAGAGAGGAGAGAGAGAAGAGGGAGAGAGAGAGAAGGAGAGAGGGGGGAGAGATTAAAAGCGTAATTCAGGAAGAGGAGGAGCTGAATAATTGATAAGGCTTGAATCCGGGCCTTGCGACCTGTCTACGGCTTTCAAGTTTCACTCTCTCGCTCTTTCGTTCTTTCTCCCTCCCTGTCTTTAGTTCTTTCTCTTTTTTTTCTTTCTTTCGCTTTTTCACTTTTTTCTCTTATCTTTCTTTCTTTCTTATTTACTCTGTCTCTCTGTTACTTTGTCTCATTTCTTTTTCTGCTTCTTTTCTCTTTCGTTTCTTTTTCTCGTGTTTTCCCTCTTCTTTTTTCTTCCCCCCCCCTCTCTCTCTATCTTCTTCCTCCTCCTCTCTTTCTTTCTCTTTTCCCCTCTCTCTCTCTCTCTCTCTGTTCGAGTGGGATAAGGAGCTCCCACAAATCTCATGAATACGAATTCGATTTGACTGAAGAGGAGGAAGATATGGTCAGAGGAGAGGAGGTAGAACGGGGGGGGGGGGGAGAGACAGGAGGTAGGGAAGGAAGGAAAAAGAAGACAGAGACAAAGACGAACAGAGAGAGAGAGAGACAGGGACTGCATTTAAAAGAAAGAAAGAAAGAAAAAAATAAGAAAAAAATTATATATATAGAGAGAGGGAGAGAGAGGAGAGAGGAGAAGAGAGGGGAGAGAGAGGGGGAACGGGGGGAGAGAGAGAGAGAGAGAGAGAAAACGAACTTGTTAAACTTACATCAAAGTGCAGCTTCATTTAATGGCGTGTTTATAAAGATGAGAAAACGGAAGACAAACGAAGAGAAAGAACAAACAGACAAGCGAAACGGAAGGAACAAACAACAAACGCTAATTGACAAGGAGAAGCGAGGAATGGGGGGGGGGGGGGGGCCCGACCCCGTGGTTATCTCAAGGACGACCTCAGAGGAGTGGGAACTTTGGAGGACGACGCAGCCATTTTCCTTTCTTCCCCTCAACCCCCTCCCCCCCCCTTCCTCCTCTCGGCTTCCTTTGTTTTGATTTTCCTCTCTCAGGAGGGACGGGGGAAGGGGGAAGGGGGAGAGGGATGGGGACGGGGGATGGGGGAAGGGGGAGGGAGAGGGAGGGAGGGAAGGCGGGAGAGGGAGGGAGGAAGGAAGGAAGGAGGGAGATAGAAAGGACGGAAGGAAGGAGGGCGATAGGGAGGAAGGAAAAGAGAGAGAGAGAGAGAGAGAGAGAGAGAGAAGGAGAGAGAGAGAGAGAGAGAGAGAGAGAGAGAGAGAGAGAGAGCGAGAGAGCGTTAAAAAGGAAGTTAAATATTGAAATTGAGAGGGTGGCGAAGATTGACAAGGGAGATTACGGGAGCGGGGAGGGCGAGAGAGAGAGAGAGAGAGAGAGAGAGAGAGAGAGAGAGAGAGAGAGAGAGAGAGAGAGAGAGAGAGAGAGAGAGAGAGAGAGAGAGAGAGAGAGAGAGAGAGAGAGAGAGAGAGAGAGAGAGTTAGAGAGAGCGAGAGTGAGTGAGAGTGAGACTGAGAGAAAGACGTAGATACATAGAAAGATAGGATGGAAAGCAAAAGGGACAAGAAAGAGGAGATGCAGAATGAGAACCAGTAAACAAAGAAAGGAGAGAAAATTTGAGGGAGTTAGAGGGAGGAAAGAGACAGACAGACACAGACAGACAGACAGACAGGCAGACAGACAGGCAGACAGACAGACAGACAGACAGACAGACAGACAGACAGACAGACAGACAGACAGACAGACAGACAGACAGACAGACAGACAGACAGAAGAGAAAGAAAGAGAGCAGAGAGAAGAGAAAGAGAAATAGGAGAGAAGAGAAGCGATTACAAAAGAAAAGGGAATAGGGGAAGAGAAGAGAAGGGAAGGGAAGGGAAGAGAAGAGAAGAGAAGAGAAGAGAAGAGAAGAGAAGAGAAGAGAAGAGAAGAGAAGAGAAGAGAAGAGAAGAGAAGGGGAGAGGAGAGAAGAGAGAGACGAAAGAGGGAGAGAGCGACGCTCGATTGAGTTGTAGGCTGACTTCATCTGCATAATTCAACAAAGGCTTGGGCACTTGGCTCAGACAAAGAGGGGGAAGAGGAAGGGGGGGAGGACGCGGGGCCAAATGGAGAGGAAAAGAAAGGGGGAAGAGGGAGAGGGGAGCAGGGGAAGGGGAAGAGGGAGAGGATAGGAGAGGAGAAGAGAGGGAGGAGAAGAGAGGGAGGTGAAGAGAGGGAGAGGATAGGAGAGGAGAAGAGAGGGAGGAGAAGAGGGAGAGGAGAAGAGAGGGGGGGAAGAGGGAGAGGAGAAGAGAGGGAGGGGAAGAGGGAGAGGATAGGGGAGGAGACGTGGGGAATGGGGGAGGATAGGAGATTAGAAGAGGATAGAATAAGACGAAGGATGAAAGGGAATAGAAAAGAGGAAAGAAGATGAAGGGGAGAAATGGGAGAGTATAGGAGAGAAGACAGTAAGAGAAGGAAGGGAATGAGGAAGAGGAAGAGATAATTGGAGTGAGAATGGAGAGGAAAGGGAAATGGGAAGAGGATGGAGGAGGAGAGAATGGGAGAGGAGAAGAGGAAAGAGGAAGAGGATGGAGGAGGAGAGAATGGGAGAGGAGAAGAGGAAACCAAATAACAAGGGAAAGGAGGGGGGAAAGGAAGAGGAGCGAGAATAGTAGGAGAGGGCAGAGGGACAGCTAAATGAAAGGGGGAGGAAGTAAGAAACGAAATTAAGGAAGGAAAGGGGAGGAAAAAGAAAATTGAAGTCATTTTAATGAAAATGTAATATTGAAACGTTAATTGTTCAAATTGCATTGTGGAATTTTCTACGCGTGACAGTCAGACACGGACGCAGGTACAGACACAGACACAGACACAGGTACACATACAGACACGGGTACACATACAGACACGGACGCAGGTACAGACACAGACACAGGTACACATACAGACACGGGTACACATACAGACACGGACGCAGGTACAGACACAGACACAGACATAGATATGGCCACATGGCGAGTGAAGTGAGTGGGTGCGTGAGTGAGTGAGTAAATGATTGAGCGGGTGAGTGAGCGAGCGTGTGAGTGTGAGAGTTCAGAGAGTTGAGGGAGAGTTGTAATTATAATAATTTATTAAGTTAGTATTATTCCAGTTGTTGCAATGGATATTCTTGGTGTGACATGTTGCATGTTTGGTTTTACTCCTAAATTACGCTCACCATCCACTGGCGACGAGGGATTTGAACGCGGGTCAGCGAGATTGCCAGACGAGATCGCCAGCGATGCACCACACACACACATACATATACACATACATATACATATACATATACACATACACATACACATACACATACACATACACATACACATACATATACATATACATATACATATACATATACATATACATATACATATACATATACATATACATATACATATACATATACATATACATACACACACACACACACACACACACACACACACACACACACACACACACACACACACACACACACACACACACACACACACACACGCACACACACAGAAAGAGAGAGAGAGAGAGAGAGAGAGAGAGGAAGAGAGAGAGAGGAGAGAGAGAGAGACGAGGAGGAGAGAGAGAGAGAGAGAGAGAGAGATGAGAGAG
>NW_023662043.1:0-16659 GCF_015228065.2 Penaeus monodon | reverse complement strand
ATATAAAATTATGCAATATAGTATATATAAATATTTTGCATATATATGATATATAAAAAATTTTTTGAATAAAAATTATGTATTTTTAAAAAAATATGCATATATATGTATATATAAAATATGCATAAAAATATGATATATAAAAATATATGATATATTGGTATATATAAAAAAGAAAAATTTTTTAATAAAAATATATTATATATTATATATATATATATATATATATATTATATATATAATATTATATATATATTGTTTATTTTTGATATATTTTTGTTATATATATATAAATATATTTTTTAAAATTATATATATTAATAAAATTATATTTTTGATATATATATATATTTTTTATATATATATAATATATTTTATATATATATAATATATTTTATTTATATATATATTAAATATATATATATATATATATATATATTTGTGTAATATATATATATATATATTGTGATTATATAATAATTATATTTGTGTATTATATATATATTATATAATATATTGTGTTTATATATATATTTATATATAGATAATATATAATATTATAATATATATTGTAATATATATATATATATATATTGTATATTATAATATATATATATATATTTGATATATATATATATATTATATATATATATTATATTATTTAATATATATATATATAATATATATAATATATATATATATATATATATAATATATATTATATTTTTTTATATATAGGGATTTCTTTATGGATAAGTGCACTTCATAAATCTCTGGTGATGCAGTTACATATTTTTTTGATACAGTATATTGTCTCTTATATTTAATGCTTGCATTGCTCAAAAGTATGCAATACATTGCACTTGAACACTGAATGGTATTCTGTGCATGGTTGTTTAAAAGCGAAAGTTAAAAAAAGGAAAAACATTAATTTTTCATTTCCAGGATTTTGGGGAAATTTGAGTGATTTTGGTGGTAGGGAATCTTTTAATGAAAATTATCCCATTTAAATTTTTTAGGTTTTCTTAAGGAAAAATATCCAAGGTTTTTAAAAAATATAAGGGGTATATGATATTTTTATTTTACACTAGTAATTAAAAAGGTTATTCAATTTTTGGGGATTTTTTTAATTTAAAAAAATACTAGTCATTTTTAAAAAAATTTTTGATTAGAGAAAAATATTGATAATGGAAAATATTTTTGCCTTTTCTTTTTATATTTTTAGCATTCTCTTTTTGTCATATTGAGTTTTTGTTACCAATATACTTTTTTTCTTTATTAATTTTTCCCGTTAACCTCTCTGCCTTCGGTTCTTAATTAGAAAAAAATTTTTTTTTAGGTTTAAATTTTTATTAGTTTTAATGCAGTTCCCCCCACTGTATTTAGCTTTTTTTGGCCCCTTTTTATTTTTT
The DNA here is from genome assembly GCF_015228065.2 of Penaeus monodon. Taxonomy (NCBI): domain Eukaryota; kingdom Metazoa; phylum Arthropoda; class Malacostraca; order Decapoda; family Penaeidae; genus Penaeus; species Penaeus monodon. The sequence continues at coordinate 15,247 of NW_023662043.1, read as the reverse complement.
ATTAAGGTATTTATTATATATATATATATATAATATATAAATATTATATATAAATTTTATATATATTATTTATAATATAATTGTATATATATAAAATATTTTAAATATATATAATAATTTTTATATATATAAAATTAAAATAATTTATATATAAATATATTATTATATTTTATATATATATTTTAAAAGGGTGTGTGTGTATAATATGTATATATATTTTTGTATGTATATATGTGTGTTTTTTGGGATATATGTGTATATATATGGGATATATATGTATAATATATATAATTTTATATAATAAAATATTAAAGCATTTTATATGTGTATAATCGGGATATATATGTATATATTGTATTATCTGTTATATATGTGTAAAAATTCTGTATATATTTTGTATTATCTGTATATATCTGTATAAAATGTGTATATTATATGTAATACCCGTATAAATATGTATATATATGTTTAAAAAATGGATATTAATTTTATCCCTATATACATTTTATATACATTAAAAATTAAATAACTAATATATGTAATTATTTTATATTATATATTAAATTTTTATATTTTGATATATAAGTATCTATATGTGTTATAATATATGTATATAATATGTATATATCTGTTTTATATATGTATATAATTATAAATTGTATATTTTTATGTAGATACATATATATATATTAATATAACAGGGATAAAACCTTATATATATATATAAATATATACAATTTTGTATGTATATGTTTTATATTTTATATATATGCAACCTAAGTATTCCCCCAGCATATAAGCATATATATGGATAATTGTATATGTAAAATAAAAGTATAGTATATATTAAAATGTATATGTATAATATGTATATGTATATATGTATATATTTTGTATATATTGTATAAAGTATTTTATATTTTATAATTTGTATATAATGATATATATTTTTATGTAATTATGTATATGATATTTTATATTTTTGTATAAATATGTATATATATAATGTATATATATGTATTATATATGTTTTAAAAATTAAAAAGTATATATAATATATGTATATAATATATGTATTTTATATATAATGATAAAATTTTTATGTATATATTATATATGATGTATATTATTATATGTATAATATATTATATATGTATATTATGTATCTGTATATATATTAATTTATATTTATATATATATATTATTATATATATATATTATATATATATATATATTGTATATAGAATAGTTGAGCTCTCTAAAATGAACAAAGCGATGCATACATAAGCATAACATATTGTTATTAATCCAGTTTTGAGTGGACTGAAGAATATATATTACTATTTTGAACCCAAGTGTATCTGCAAGACTCAGATATGTTTACTTTTGTGTTCTTTAAACCTGACTGAATTAGGAGTTCATATTTTCTACACGTAATTGATAATTTTTAGCGTTTTGATTTGTACTAAGAACAAGAAACGTAGGATAGTGTGTCATATTTATTTAATATCATCATCATTATTGTTTTTCCATTTGTCTAACTATAGTATCCTGCTGTGGAGGTAACTTTGCTCCTTTCCATGAATAAACTGCTACCCGAAAGTATGTTAAGGGGTATTAGAAGGGCAAAGCTTGTTCTGTGATATATGCAGTTTTACTAGGCATTTGTTGAATTTATGTTTTCCAGAACGATTTAGGTAGTTGGACCCCAGGTCTTGGTAGCTGGCGTCTGTCGTATCCTCAAGTTAGATATCAGGCGCGGAAAAGAAGCAAAATCTTTGAGTTTATATTTTTTGCCAGTTTCCCCATCTTTACTTGATTATTGGATTTGTTTTGTTCCCTTATTGTACAGATAGCTTGTGTCATTATGGAAATGGATTTATCACTGTTTTGAAGCTGTGTTGTATTGTGCTTTGATCTGTTGTTAATCTTTCGCCAAAGTTTTGAGGGGTCTTTAAGGCATTCTTGACTCGAGTCTTTATAGATTCTAAGATTTTTTTCCCTTGTTCTTCCCTTGCTATTCCTTCTCTTTCCTTTGTCCTTTCTCTATTCTTCTTCCCTGTTAATATGTTCTCTACCTCTTCCTTCCCTCCCCCTCTTCTACTCTTTCTCACCTCCTCTGGACCCCCTTGTCCTTCTCGCCTATTCTTCAGCTCTTTTTCTCCTCTTTCTCATTTTCTAGAGTTCTGCTCTCGTTTTATTAGAATTTGTTGTGCAAAATAATTGAAAAATACTGCAGGAATCATCAGTGCTATTAGCATCACAAATAGGTATCGGGTTACATTTTAATTGACACCAATATTATATAATGTGAATATACTAAAGACTTTCTAGACAATTTATATGGGTGTATCTGCCACTTTATTTACTGTGCTGAATGCTCTTTTTTCTACAAAAGGTAGCGTAGATGTCAACTTATGGGCCTGCATGGAGGGTAAATACTCATTAGTAGGCATTATTATATTTTATTGTTTTTTCAGTTACCATACTGGCAACTGCGGGCTTAGCATGCTAGGCATAGAAAAAACAGCTGAAGTACCGGAACACCTAGGCAGTGTATGAAAGAAACATGCAGGAACATTTATGTAAAAGCTAGAGCGTTAAAAATTCCACATTTGCCAGTATTGTTCATTCTTATTATGGAAGTATTCAATGACAATATGTAAAAATACTGATGTTCTTACAACCATTCTTTGTACAACTGATACAGTTTTTTGATGAGGAAATATTCATTCCCTACCTATACTGTTTAATGATTAGTAGGTACTAGAGTATACAGGATTCTGTAACTGGTCACAGGAATTACAAAACATAAAGCAAGTGTGTGGTTGCCATTACTGTAAGTCAAAAGGAAAGATCCATTAAATGTTAGATGTTTTCGGTACTGCTTGTAAAATAGGACCCTTTGTTTTATCCCAATCCTACTTGTTAAAGAGAAATTGCGACTGAATCTGTAATCGCATAATAGCTTCCCTTCTAAGCACAGGACATGTTCTTCAAGGGTGTGCCCCCAATCCCTTCCCGTTGTTTCGTGGGGGGGATAGAGGCGGAGACTGGGACCCAATGATGGGAATCCCCAACCTTGGGACCAGCCCTCGACCCAACTATTTTGCCTGGTCTGGTACTTTTCCTTCCCACCTTTCGTTTCTGTCCCTTCACCAAACCCTTCTGCTAGCCACCTCTAGGTGTGAGATTGAGAGCCGTGCTGAAAGGTGAAAGGCTGACTGTGCCAGTCCTGAACGGCCTGAGAAGCCATGGGCACGTTATTCCCATGATTGTTATTTAGCCCTTACACCTCAAGGCGCACCCTGAGGGGGACTGTTTTTATCCCCAACATAATCCAGCTACCATGGCCCAATAATGAAAACCCATATCCCCACTATAGGGGCAATGAGGCTTGCCCCTTTATCAAAATAGCCCCAAAGATGTAAACTCATCCGATTCCCTGACCCCAGCTCTCTTGACCACGGCTCCGAACACTGCAACAACTACCCCCTCATCAATACCTACTAGTAAGTAGCCAACAACCAATCCCGTAAGGAACAATTCACTCTCCCAGCACGCTCAACTTCAATCACCTCTACCACCCACAACCTCCAACATCAACACCAATCCTCCCTTATTAATACCTTACAGCTTATTGCCCACTCCCCATAAACACTATCCCCTCAACATACTCCATCGTCACGCAACCGCCCTTCGAATTACCCCTACACACAAACATATTGAATACCCTCATTCAGCGCAGCCAAATGGGACCGATTTTTTGTGAATCCCTCCCACAGCTCCCTACTCTGACAACACCCTTATCTTCAACATGTCTCCCAAAAAAACAAGTAGGAAAGTCTTTCCGTTAGCCGACCCGGACCGCTCCCGTCTTGTCACAGTAACATCCGAAAAACAAGCCATAGCATTAACAAAACTAACAGACATATGGTAAACCCATCCTTGCAGGAACCCCATCCAACCCTCATACATTGCACTGGAACAGTTTCAATCCTCCTCAGCAAAGCCCAATCTATGACAAAGATTGGTCAGATTGTGGAGAAGACCTACTGCCTGTTTCTCCACAGACTATGATGCAAGTCAGTACAATTGCTACTCCATTCCCCCAGAGGTAAATCGAAAGAAACCCACTAACATAGCCAAAATACCTTCCGTAGACATGAACCTTCCCTTTAACGTCTATATAGGAGGAAGAATCCCCTCCTGTGCGTCCATACCAACCTCCTCCACGTCATTGCCAAAATGTTGGCGTCTAGGACACCAGCCAAAAACATTTTGCCGTTCCACAGCCAGATTGCCCACTATGTGCCGAACCAGGCCATACCGATGAACTGCCCTGCACAATCACGCACATGTGCCAACTGTGGCGGCCCCCATAATGTTATGTATAGGGGGGGTTTCCCACCTACAAAATTTGAGTCTGAGTGGTAGCAAACTCTCAGATTCAAACTGACTAACACTACTTGAAGCAGACAAGAAAGCACGCCGACGTGGTTCTCTCTTACGCCTACTCCAGTAATACTGCTCATTCTACCAATTCTCCTAAACCACCCCCCCTACATCTAAACCCCCTTCGTATACCTACTTACACTTTCACCAGTCAAAATCTTTTTTGCCATCCTAAATCCAGACAACTCCAATCTCTATTACAGATATTTCAAATCACCACCAACAACCCTAACACCTTCCCCTCCCTCCCGCACTACCCGTAACAGACAGAACAACCAAACGTTCCACCCCCTCTTCCCCATACCACACAATCACCTCCACCTTCCTTTACTCCTTTGCTGAGACCACCAGTTCCTCTCTTACACCCTCACAAGAAATACTATATCCCCCAAAAACTCCCAAACCAACTCCTTAGAAGAAACAATTGAAAATATTCAGATTACCTAAGAAAAACTGGACACTCAACTCCAAATCTTACAACTCTGCTCCTTCCAACACTCAAAGTAACTGCTGATATCCATCCTCCTCCTAACGATATCCCCCCTACACCAATCCTCCTACCCCCTCCCAACACACCATCCCCCCCGACCCCCAACCCCAACCCCGCCCACATTATCCTCCCACCATAACCTCTATCCCTTCCACCTCCCTCCTTGGATACACACGTGAATCCCTAATGTTTCAAAAGTATCGCCTTCCGCAGACCCCCAGCTCCTAATACCCCTCCTAGTAGAAACACCAACTCCCACACCTATCCCATCTCAGGACCTTCTCAGGTCCTTTTCCAACCCTCTAGCTGCTTCACCCCTCAAAATCAGTAACGTATAACATCCTGCATTGGAATATTCGCCGGTTTCCGCTCCCACAGACCTGACCTTCGTCATTTATCCTTCTCTTATAGTCCATCTATTGTATGGCCTTCAGAGACCTTTCTAACACATCCTCCAAGACCAATCACCAATTATCATTTGTCTCATCCCCACATTCCCTTATGTCTCATCCATACTTATCAATCAGAAAAAACCTTATGTCACACCGCCCTTTCAACAACCCCCCCAATGCCCTTGCACAGTTATCCGTATCTTCCCATCCGTTGGGATCACAGTGCTCATCAGTCTACTTCTCCCATCCCACCCCATTGACTTTGTTGCTTTTGAAAATCTAATTTCCCACTTCAACCACCTTTCCTCATAGTTGGTGACTTAACTGCCGCCACACTCTATGGGGTGATCTATCACAACTCCCGAGGCGATCTCTAGAGCGCTTCCTCTCCACAGCGGACCTTCTATGACTAAATTCAGATCGCCCCACACACTTAGATACACGCACGCAATCTTTTTAAGGCATGGACCTCGCTCTATGCTCCCCTCTTTCTTCATTTAGATTTTCCATGGTCAGTCTTAGACCATGTGTTTCCCTATAGTGACACTTTCCAGTTCTCCTTTCTCCTACTTCATAAGTACCATCCCTAAACTCCCACGCTGGTTGTTTTGATATGAGCTCTGACTGGCATACTTCACTTCACTACTCTGCTATTCATAACCCCTCCATCTCCCTCACTTCCATTTCAGAAATGATACAGTATTTCACATATACAGCTTAAGAGCTGCCACATACAGCTATCCCCGAACCTCAGACCATGATACCTCAAATGTGTTCCAATGGTGGAATTCTGATGCACTAAAGCACTTCGCTTAAAACGTGCAGCCGAACAGTACCGCTACAAAAGGGGAAGAGGTTACTCCAAATCAACTATCAGCCCTTATCTCCTTTAAAAGAGCATCTGCTAATCTCCGCGTACAATCCGGAAGAGTAAAATAAAGAGCTGGCGAAAATTATGTTTCATCAAATACATCCATCTACATCTATTCAACATGTTTGGCGCCGAATCCATAAACTACAGGCAACATCCCCCCATCTGCCCCTGTCACTCCATATTCGAAAACCCTCATTTTGATCCACTCCAAGTCGCTAATGGAACTGCGGTTGATTATTCAGCCAGGTCAGTAGTGGTTTCTCACCTATCTTCACACTTCCTCTTCTATTAAGACCACCAGGAGGAAACGTACCCCATATCTTCACCCCATCCTCTGATGAGTCCTATAATGCCCCATTTTCTTCCTCTGAACTCATTGCTGCCCTACAATCATGCCGTAACCACTCATGAAGGCCCTGACGGTTTCACTACCGTTGCTCGGCAACTGCCATCTTCCTCTTATCCTTCCTCTAAAAATTTAAACCACATTTGGACATCAGAGAAATTTCCCTTCTAATTGGCGGAAGCTCTTATCCTTCCCTTCCTGAAACCAAATAAAATCGGGTACCCTTCCTCAAGACTATCGCCCCATCGCATAACAGCTGCTTGTTGCAAAACTATTAGAGCGATGGGAAATTTCCGCTTAATGTGGGTATTCTTGAATCTCACAATCTCTCTCTCCTTCCCAATTCGGTTTCTCGCCGTGCCAGACGCACAGCTGACCCCCCTTGCTCATTTTGAGACATATATTACAACTGCATTTGCACGCCATGATCCGTACTAGGCGATTTTTTTTTGATCTAGAAAAAGCATATGAGAAGACAGGCGGTGGGAGGTACCATATCCTCCAACAATGTCCTCTCAGGCATACGTGGAAACATGGTGAGTCTTCAAAAGTCCTTACCTCTCCCAACGCACTTATCAAGGTTAAAATCGCTCTCTGCCAAATCATCTTTTCTTTCCCCCCCAAATCGAAGAGTGTCCCACAAGGCAGTGTGCTCAGTACCACTTTATTCCTCTTGCTGTTAATGATATTGTCTCCAGTTTTACCACCAGGAGCCCGGGTCATCACTATATGTTGATTGATTTAACCATCTATGCCTCTGGCACATCCATACCAAAATCTCTTCAATTTCTTTCAATCCTGCAATCTCATCAGTATCTTCCTGGGCCACAAACCATGGCTTCCGCTTTTCTACCTATAAATTCTTTCTCATTCTTTCTCTCGCTCACGTGTAGGTCCTCTACCCCCACTCTTCTTATATGGCACTCCACTCCAATGCGTTCTCTGGCAAATTCCAGTGTCATTTTGAATCCAAACTGTCCTGGCGAGACCATATTCTACACATTAAAGAAAAAGCTCTCCGCCGTCTTCGAATCTTAAAAACTCTCTCCCATATAACATGGGGATCAGATCGCAAAAAACTCTACTTCATCTCATGTTATTTGATTCCTCTCCACTCTTGATTGTGGATGCCCATCTACTCCTCTGCCTCAACTTCTCTCCTTGCCCATCTTGATACAAGCCATCACTGTGGTTCTGCGCTTACAACTAGGCGCCTTCGCTCCTCCCCAGTTGAGAGCCTGTACACTGAATCAGGATACCAATTCTCTATCTCGACGTCGTGCCCGTCTCTCTCTCCGATGGTATGTAGATTCCACCCAATTTTCCCTCACTAACTAAATATCCACAACCCCTACTTCTTACCTTAGCTTCATCTCCACCGATTACCTAATCCTTTCTCAACACGCATGGAACCCTCCTCTCACATTCCCTTTCCCCACTCCAACCTCTCCCATCTCTGTCCATTCCGTCCCTCCATGGCTCATACCTCACCCCATATTTGCTCTTTCTGTTTTCCACGACCACCAAAAATCAAAAATCCTCCATGTCCTTCTCACACATTTCCTGACCATGTCTCCACTCATTCTCTAGTATTCATGTATATACTGATGGGCTCCAAATCCACCTCCGGTGATGGTTTTTTGCAGTACTCTTCCAACTTCGTTACTTTCAAATAACTCCCTTCCTCCTGATTTCCAGGCCTTATACGAATTGTATGCACTCTTTTTGCTCTAAAACACATATATCACTTCATCTTCTCTTTACAATTTTTAACTGACTCCGTAACTCATTAACTCTCATAATCACTACACACACCAACCCCCTTGTTGTAAGATCCAGAACTGGTTGGTCTACCTGTCCACACGCCATAAAACAATCAAATTTTGCTGGGTGCCAGCCCCGTGGAATCCCGGCAATGAACAGGCAGATACACTAGCACGCCACGCCTCTATGCCACAATCTACCAACACGCTTCTCCACATATCCAGCACGGATTATTACCCACAACTTAAGACCCTTTATTGTATAAACGATGGCAATCTTTGAGTCAAGCCTCCGCATAATAAATTAAAATTCTGTAAAAACTATCAATCCTCCTCCTGGTCAGCTCCATTTCACCGAACAGACGTGGGAGACTGCTCGCCGCTTACGCATTGGCCAACACCGTCTAACACACTCCTATCGGATGTCACAAATCTGACCCACCTTTTATGTTCCTTCTGTAATGTTCCCCTTTCAATCCCTCACATCTATTAATCGTTGCCCACGTTTTGGAAAACAACCCGTACCTCTGCTTTCCCCCATCTATCCTCCCTTCACCGACCTCCCCACCTATCGAGACATCCTTTCAGAATCCCACACTGTCTGCTTTCAACAACCTATTCTCTTTCCTCAAACGCATACATATCCTTCATCTAATCTAACTCCTTACCACACCCCGACCTACCTTGCACTCACCAATTCCTTGCCCAGCTAGACAAACTAATCACTAACTCACCACCCTTCCCAAAAAGTAACTATTAAGTGCTACATGACCTTAGATGTCTAGCACATTTCTCTTGCTTTAACCATTAACCCATTAACATTCAAGGGGTGAGACTGTGTGATGTGAAAAACTAACCTTGTTTGTTATTTGTCTATCTCTTACTGTTTCCTCTATCCTTTTCCAAGTAAATGATCATAGCGTTAATATTAAAAACCAGACTGAATTAGCATTTTCCATACTTAAAAGATTTTGAGGTGGTTGTTTTGCTTTTAGTGATAACGTGCCATGCACACACTTGTAGGTGTTTGTGTTCATAACATTGTGCCTCATTGTTCTCTATTCAGTGCAGTCTAGAACAAACTTTAACATACTTTTGTAAAATGTGACTGGGATTTTGTAAACCCTGTACCTCTATAACAGTACATCTGTGAAAGTGGACCGAGTTGATGCTCTTGTAGTTTTTTCTGTTAATGAGAATGGCGAAAGCACATTTATATTCCTCTTGTTGTATACATCCTGTTGTTTTTTTGACCATGTCTCACTATTCATTATTAGTGTTGGTTAAAATATATGAGGCATGCTGAACCACCATACTTATTTTTATAGCTCATGTTGAAGATTCATGCTCATTTCAACACATTAAGTTGGATGGACAGTATCTCGACATGAATATCATCAATATCATGAGATTAATTATAAAACTAGCAAGCCATTCCATTTTTGATATGGATTCCTCTGGTAACAGTAATAGAAGGCATTTAAAAGACAATTGGTTAGAGCATCTTTCATAGATTTCCAAACAGTCACCCTGTTGACAATAGGTATCATAGGTGTTACTGAGCATGAGAGGTGAATGGGTGTGAGTCAGCATTAGTGACAAGTTTAAGAATATCAACGTTTTTGATGTTGGGTGGTAAGTAACAAAAAGTAGTAACAACATTCGGATTACGGTCATTGGCCATGAAGGGTGTGAACTTCTGTGGTCTTTTTAATCCTGTTTCAGGGAAAGGAGATGTGTAATGTTTGTGTATATATATAGAGCATATAGTTGTGTGTGTGTATATGTATATATGTATATGCATATGTGTGTGTAATGTTTATGCATATAGTGTATGTGTATATAGTTTAGGTATATGTATGCATATATACATAGATATAACATATCCTATACATGTGTGTATATATGTGTATATGTATAGATATATGTATACATTTATAAATGTATATATATATACATATATATAGACAGATATATAGATAGAATATACATATACATATATACATATAACCTATACATAAGACACACATATAATATATACATATATATATACATTGACAAGATATATTAATATACATATATATATCCCACATTATATACAGATAGATAGACATATATAGACATAGGCATATATATATATATACAATAGAATATACATATATATAACATATATAACATATATATACACTATAATATACATTAATATACATAGATAGACAGATATTATACCATATACATCTATTAACATATAATATTACATATATATACATTGATATAAATTAGATATACATATATATATACATATATATACATTATATACATATATATACATATTATTACCAAAATAATATACATATATAACATATATATACATATATATACATACTATTACATATATATATATAGATATATATATATATATATGATATATTATAACATACAGACATACATACACTATATATATATATAATATATATATTATATTATATATATTATATATTATACACACACACACACGATGCATGTATATAAATACATAAATGTATATATGATATACATATGTACATATACATATAAAGATAGACACACATTACCAAATACGCTTACACGTACACATATAACATATACCACATATATTACATGTATATATCCTTATAAACACATCCATATACACATACACAATTACATGTGATTATATATAATATATAGATATATATTAGATATTTATAATATATATATAAATATATAATATATATATACATACATACACAACACATCAACATACACATACACAACACATACACATACACATTCAACATACACATTCAGACATACACATTCACATACACATTCATACATACACATACACATACACATACACATACATACACATACACATACACATAACACACATACACATGATGCAGCTCCTTTTAATTTGTTTTAAAGTATACTAGTATGAAATACATTCAACAGTATTATATGAGGGAAATGTCCCCAGTGTCCACTATAGAATATCATATGTGCTTCAGGAGAATTCGACGTAAATGTGTAAGACGTAGAAGGAGAATGAGTTAAATCACACACTTTATGTTCTGTCCCTTATATTCCACTTCTCTTCCCCTTTTCCTCTCTCTCTTGTTGTAGTCTTCTCTTTTGCTTGTTTGCCTCCTCCTATTCTTTTGCACATCATCTTCCTCTTTCTTCCTTCTTGATAGTCTTCTCCCTCTTCCTTTCTTCGCCTTTTATAGCCTTCTCCTCTTCTCTCCTATCTCATCTTTATAGCCTTCTTCTCTTCCTTTCTATCTCCTCTATACGCTTCTTCCTCTTCTATCTCCTCTTTGTAGCCTTTCTTCCCTTCCTCTTTCTTACCTCCTCGTCTTGCTTGCCTTCTGCTTATTCCTCCATTTTTCTCCTTATTTAACTTTTTGTAACTCTGATATGGGACTAGACCAAAATATGAGGGCCTTATTTAAGAATGTGATAAGTTGATAAGTGGTAACATGTGGAATTTCAATAGTCATAAATGGCAAAGGCTTAGATTTTTTTTTATCAGTATTGCAGCAAATCACATTGCCTTATTTTTAACAAGTATATGGTATTTTTAATACATATACCATGATAGCAGATAATAAGATTAGCATGTTTAGAGAATGTGTGCCTTACTCGGGTGAAAATTTAGAAACTTGACTGCAGTAGGAAATATAGTGAAGTAAACTAAACACAATGGGATTCCTATGAAAATGGCCGCCCTGACGGTCAGAGTAAGTTGAACTATAGTAGAATGTTGCCCGACGATGCTCTCAGATTACGTCCTAAAGATTGTGTATAAGTTGTGCTGAGGTCCTGGTTGCTATTGTATGGGTTATTCAAAAGTAAGAAGCATGGGTTTATTGTATTCGAGTTGGACAAAAATTTAAACCACATTTCCATGCTGAGATGATGAAAAAGTTAAAATCTTGTGCGTCTTTAATGTAAACCTGATGATAGGATACAAAAAGTGTATAGGAGGAATTTGCAAAAAACTGTGGCATCATAATATTCTAATTTTGTGTGAAGTGCTATAGTCATGTATTCAAAAAGACATCAGCCTTTCTTTTTTTTTCTCTCTCTCTCTTTCGTTCCCCAGTGTTGATGGTTATGTATCTTTAATGTATGTATAGAAGGCCACTGGTTTGTCCTGTTTCTTCTAGAAAGAATATTGAAAAAAATATTGGCATGTTGAAAATGCCTATTCCTTGATAGTCCTCCTCCTCCTCATTTGTCTTAGAGGTGTTTATTTTGTTCAGGTTTTGACAACAGGCCTGTCATTAAATTTTATGACAGTTTGGGAGGATAAGGAGCATTTCATTAACGACTTAGAATTGAATTTTCCCGGCATTGATTTTTTGATTTTACTATACGAGAGATGTTCTCATAGCTCTGTGTGCTAAATAATTATATTGTCCGCTATTATCCTACTAAATAGCAATCTTAGGGAGATTCTTGTAATAAATTCCAGTTTGAATTTATCATGTATTTTTGCCCAGTTGCTCAAGTGTTTTTTTTTGTTTTTTTTTTGTTCTACTCAGATTTGAGCTAGCTATCAGGATAGGAAAAAGTAGACTATTATCTCACCAATTTTACTGAACCTATATTTATTTCCAAAGATAGGAGAGTTGAGACGACTGGTGTTTTGCTTTAAAGGATTTAGTATTACGGAAAGTATGGCAGATATTTATTTTAAAATGTCAGTACTACAATCCATCCATAATAGAAGTTTATGGCCATCTAGAATGCAAATAGAATTTTTTTTTAAATACAGATAACAAAGAATTTGCAGTCCCTCCAAGATAAGATCTAAGCCAAAGATTAGATATTTAGTGAATATAAAGAAATCCTATTGGAAGGTGCAGATAATTTTCCCTACTCCCAATGGTCTAGTGAAAGAGATTTTGTGCCACCCTATTTAAATTAAGTTTTTGTATCTCTAGAGACAATCGGAAATTGAGATCACGAATTTCTAGTTGAAGAAAAAAGCGTGGCTTTATTTGTCTCTCTCTTTGTGTTCATATTTTTAACAGCATTAATCATGTTGGTTTTAAGTCACTCGACACCTGACACATGATAACAGATGTTGTATATACTTGTAGCCATAACATGTTATTATTTACACATCTCGTGTCATTTTGTTGAGAAAAATAAACACCGCTATTGAGGAAAAAGTCCAAAATCATTCCGTAGAATTTGTGGAATGTAAACTTCAGGAAAATATATAAGCTTTGTCATCCATTCATATAAATGCATGTGTTAGAAAAGCCCTTTTTAAGGGAAAAAAAAGATGTTCTTTTATTATTTTAAAAAGTGTTATACATATTTTTGCAGAATCTGAATATAAAATTTTTTTGTAAAAAAATCTTTTGCTGTTTTGGGAAAACAAGATCTAATTTTTCAATTACAAAAATTTTGTACCTGAAAATTGTTTTAAAACTGGCAGGGTATCACCCAGCGAAGGTACTTGCTCTCCTGTCTTTACTGTTGTTAAGAATTTTTATGATTAAAGAAATTGTACTGGTGGGTATTACCATAAACTGCCATTTTCAATCGTTTTTTTATATCCTGAAATTGACTGTAGTGAATCTTTAGTTTTTTTTTCTTTCATTTATGTTTTTCCCTTTTTTTATCAGTTTATTTTGTCATTAATATATCTTTTTTTTTCTGATTTTATTTGATTTTTCCCGGGTTTCTCTTTTTAATTTCTTTTTATTGTAAATTTTAAATTTTTTTCAAAAACTGTGTGTTTTTCTGATAGGACATTTTACGCTTTTCTTTTTCTTTTTTTTATTTTTACTTTATTGTTTTTAAAATTTTCATATCTTTCATACAATTTTCCCTTTTCTTGCGGTTCCTCTATTTAATTTTCATATTTTTCCCTTTCCTTTTAGTCTCCACACTTTTATACAAAAAAATATATAATATATTTTTTTATGGTGGGTTCAGTTTGACCCGCCGTGGTCACAGCATGATACTTAATTGTAGTTTCATGTTGGGGCCCTTTGAAGTGAGTACTGGTGGGGTCCCCAGTTCCTTTCCATGGAGAGTGTGGTGTTACCTTTTTTAGGTAATCATTCTCTCTATCCGGGTTGGGGCCAGCACTGACTTGGGCTGGCTTGGCCACCCAGTGGTAAGTAGGCAACTGAGGTGGAGTTCCTTTCCCAAGGGAAAAAACGCGCCAGCCGGGACTTGAACCCTCGAATCAGATTCCGTATACCCTCTTGAGTCCAAGCTCTTAAACCCTTGGCCACCACGGCCTTTATATATTATATAATACAATCATATACATATACATATAATTACATTCATATACAATACTACACATGTATACACTACACTATTTCACAAAGTACAAATATAATTGTACCATGTACTACATACAAACATATTATATATATTATAATATATATTATATATATACTATACATTAAAAATATACAAATTCTATAAATACATAACATATTCTTAATAACATATTTCATACATTGGGACAAAAATCTTTTTGAGGGCTTATTTTAAAGTCGATAGTTATAGTTTGGGGGTCACTGTTTCAGTCGGCACCAGGCTTGTCTTGGCATTTTTTAGCAATTTTCCATTTTTGGTTCCCGAAAGTATCAATTTGGTTGCATGTTCGGTCTGGTGAAAACCGTGTACAAGTGTCTTGGGTGGGGTTTTGGAAAAATGTATTGGCATAACTAAATTTTTTGTACTACAGAATCAATAAAAAACTTTACCTCTTTCATTTATCGGCCTTGAGATATAAATGAAAAGGTAAAGTTTTTTTTAAATTCTGAGTACAAATAAAACTAGTTATAGCCAATACATTGGGGTTTTCCCCAAAAAAACCCCCAAGACCTTAAAAAATTTTAAAAAAAAAGGGGGGTTTGAAAACCC
>NW_023662042.1:0-16661 GCF_015228065.2 Penaeus monodon | reverse complement strand
AAAGATAAGAGATACAATATATACTTACTCAGCGCAGTTGAGGGGACGCCTGTATAAACCCCGATCCATACTATGCATTCTTTCTCCCTCAGATAAGGACCTTTGTCCCCCCCATCAGCGGGGAAAGGTTGCATATAATTAAAGTTTGTATATATATATATTGGGGTGTGTGGTTTGTGTAATATAATATATTTTCTAATATTATAATATATAATTGTATAATATAGTTATATATATT
Organism: Penaeus monodon; assembly: GCF_015228065.2. Lineage (NCBI taxonomy): Eukaryota > Metazoa > Arthropoda > Malacostraca > Decapoda > Penaeidae > Penaeus > Penaeus monodon. Next base: position 16,423 of record NW_023662042.1, on the reverse strand, counting down.
CGTATCCATACCTAAGAATTAAATACAACCAAACACCATACACCACAGACACACACACACACACAACACACACAACACACAACACACAATCCACACATACAAAACACACACACACACACACAAAAAAGCATATTAAAATAATATATATATATATAATATATTATTATATAAAAAAATATATAAATACTATTTTAATCATAGAAAAACTCATAAAGGTCACATATATAAGTTTGCTATCTAATATGTTATACACAAATAAAATAATTTCACAGTTTATAGATGTAAAAAAAACACATTTTTTGCATGTGTTTTGGGTGTTGGTGTGCGTGTGTGTGTTGGGGGGGTGAAGGTGTATGTGTGTGGAAGGGTGTATTGTGTGTAGTGTGTGTGTGTATTTATTTTTGTGTATATACATATACTATATATTTATACATGTAATACATATATAAAATAAGAATTTGTACAACGTTTTTGTATGTAGGTATGTGTGTGCCGCTGTGGCGTTCAGGAGTATGTTTTTCTCGGCTATCTGTGTAATCAAACGTATGTTAACGTAACTTAACAAACTGCACCTAGCCTAACCTAACGCTACTTAACCTAAACCTAACCTAACGATACTTAACGTAAACTAACCTAGCCAAACCCAAGGAACCTAATCATCATCATCATCATCATCATCATTATAATCTGTCCCACCGTCCCCCTTTCCCGTTCCCCTCTTCTCCCTCCTCCTCTCCTCCCTCTCCTCCACTTTTATCTCTTGCCTCCCTTCCCTTCTCTTCCTTCTACTACTTCCACTTCTATATCTTCGTTCCCCTTTCCTCCCTCCCCCTTTCCATTTCCCCCCTCCATCTTCCCTTCTTTCTTCGTTTCCCCCTTCCTCTCCTCCTCCTCGACGTCCTCCTTCCAATATAAAAATTTAATAGATATATATATAATATATATATATATATATATTATATATATATATAATATAGATATATATATAAAATATATATATATACTAATATAAATATATACTAATACTTAAAATACATATGATATATATATAATAAATAAGTATATATATATATAATATAGAATATATAAAATATATATTATATAATATATATGTATGTCCTGTGTGTGTATATGTGGGGTTTGGGGTGTGTGTTTGTGTGTGTGTGGGGGGTTGTGTGTGTGCGGGTGATAATATATGTATATATATAAATATAATTCTATATATTATATAAAATCTATATTATATATATATGTTGTGTGTGTGTGTGTGTGTGTGTGGTGGTGGTGTGTGTGTTGTATATAATATATACATTTATAAAGACATATATATTGTAATAAAAAATGAATGAATAAAAAAAAAAATATAAAATTTATATATATATTATATATATTAATATAAAATTTTATTTTATTTATAATTTTAAAAATATTAAGATAATTATATAATAAAACATATTTAGAATTTTAAAAATATGGTATTTTAATAAAATTTATAATATATATATTATACTTATAAAAAAACCCCATACACCGAAAAACAAAAACCAAATACGCCCGGCAGTGGAAACATAATAAGGAAAACCCCACTGTCCCAAAACCCCTACTGGCCCCCTTTTAATTTAAAATTGAAAGGTTTAACAAGTGTGTTTTCATTAACGAAAATTAGGTCGCAAGATAGTCCACTATTAACCCCCTTTAAATTTTTGGGAATGAAGGAATTACTGAAAGGCGAGGAGACCACGATAAGTTGCCTTTACTATTCTTCATATCCGTAAAATTTTAAGGTGTTGATTTTTGTAGATAGAATTTTTTCCATTAAATTAACACTTATATTTTTTATTCCCCAAATATGGGGTTTCGCGTCTATAAATGCGTCGCATCTCGCGGTAATACATCGGCGGGCATAGGAAATGGGCTTTAATTGCCTTTTATTTCCGAGAAGGATTCCCCAAACCCCGTGCAGAAGCTCCGTTTTTAAAAAGGGTTTTTTTTATATCGGGGGAACGTAAAAATGGGGGAATTTGTTTCCCCTCAAAAATTTTAACATTGAAATTGTTACTTTCCATATAGCAATTGCATTGTATTTTTAAGAGAATTAATGGGGAAAATTATGAAAAATTAGAATAATTTCTTTTAGAATAACGTACCAAAAAATTTTAATTTTTTTTTCTTTTTGGAAGAGGCATATCCTTATAGTTTTTTTTTAGACCCAAGGTTTAAAAAATTATCACCAGGAAAACTAGATATTAAATTTTATAGCCAAAGAAGCTTTTACAGGACCTCCCATTAACCGTGAAACGGAGCTGTTAAGAAATTTTATAAAGGTGGGCTAAGGATTCCCAATAAAATATGAACAAAAAATTTTATCAAAAAAACAATCTGTGTTATTTGACCTAAAATTTTCTTTAAAGTGACGTGCCTTTGGGTTTAAATCCGAATGGCAACCAAAAATTGCATTAAACCATATTTGGTTGAAAAAGAGATATGGCTTAGACGTTATTAAGGGTTTTGCCAATAACCTCGCCAAATCGAGTTCTGGAAAAATTATCGACGTAAAAAGCCCATGTTTTGTCCATAAAAGGGATGGTCGCAAAAATTGACAACACGTTTAGAGCTCAAAAATCAACACAGAACCCCCAAGTTTTTTTGATTTTTTTAAACGAAAACAACGGGCAACGTACGGCGAACGGTGCTCACCCCCAAAAAGTTCTTTCATTTTTGATTCCCCTCGAAGGTTTTAAATAAATGGGGGGAAAGGAAAGGGTTTTGCGGGTCGGTTCGGGGGTATCAATTTTATTCGGCTTTTACGAGCTATTTCCCGGTTTTTGAAAAACATTTTGATTTTTACGTATTTTCGAAATTCTTTATTGATCGTTTTTTAGTTTGGACCTGTTTTTAAAATTAGTTACAAATTTACTCATTACGATAATCGCAGGTCATCATAGCAGGATCACCTTTCCCCAATATTGGAAAATTTTGGGCTTTCTTTTTTTTCCTTTTATGCTTTTATATGTTAATGGTAAAGTCTTTTTAAACCTTTCTTTAATTAAAAATCTACGCCGTACGTGAGTTTAATAGGGGGGTAGGGCCTTTCCCTGCAAGTGAGCTGTTTTTTTCGAGGAAGCAAAACGAGCACTCGCCCCAACGGCGAGGAGCTGCTTAGGCCGCGATAAAATAATTTTTATAGCTATTTTGGGTTAGCAGAGATGAGAAAACCGGCAGTTTCCCTAATTTAGCTTGAGATCAACCATACTGTAGCGTTTTTTACTGCTCCAGAAACTTTTGGCCCAAAATTTTTCATACAGGATGTAAGCGGTCCACAACCCTAGGGCCAACAACATTTCAAAAGGGGGGAAAATTTCAAAGGTCTTTTGGGAATTTTCGGGGTAGGAAAAAGCCTGAGGGGATGTACGATCCCAGTTTTGGGGTTTTTCTTACAAGTTTTTTAACACGTTTAAAACTGCGTGAAAATTTCATTTACCATTCCCAACTGCGTGTCGGGTTTTGGAGACCCTTAACATAAAATCTATTATCCTTTCAGAGGTCGTTTTAAAAAGCGTCCCCGGGTCTAAAAATTTTTTTTTTTTTTAGGGATCCCAAACCGGAAAAAATTAAATTTGATTTCGCACGGTTATGTATTATACTGCGTAGGGAACGTTGGGGAAACGAGTAGCGCGTCTTTTAAGGGTCGATATCCCCGGGACCTCTTTTAAAGGGTATAACGGGCTCGAGTTTAGGGGCAACCGGGAACGGTTATTTATCACGGGCAGGACCAAAGGGTTTCTTTCACTTTTTTGGGGAAGATCTCGGGGATATGAACATAAACGACAAAATCGTTCACTCGGCACCCGCCCCGGGCCAGAAGAATTTAAAAATTCTTCTCAGAGTTTTACGTGTGAAAAGTGCCGGCAACGGGGGAAATCATGTGCGGTTGACAAATGGCATTTTGAGTTATGGGGGAAAAAACAAATTGTTTCATACCAACCCATTTTCTTTTTTATTTTTAGCAATTCTAAAAAATCAGCCCTTTTTCCTATTTTTCCCGTTATTTTTGAATTTAGTTTTCCCCTCCTTACTTTTTGCCTTTATATCTTTTAGAGTCCCTTTCCTTGTTCGATCTTTTCCTTTTTGGTATCTTTAATTATCAATTTGGAATTAAGGGCTTTTAGGTCACGGTCCTTTTTTACCCCTCGGTCGGGCTCCATTTTTGGGTCCCAGCATGCAAACAGGTTTAAAGGTTGAGTATTGCCTTTAATTTTTTAACTTTAAATCTAAGGGGGTATTTTGCCCCCGGGGTACTTTTTCGTTTTAATAGTCTGTTTGGGGGGAGCCGCGACAGCTTTCACCCCCCATAAAAAAAATTCTTTTTAAACCGTTTTTGGGGGAAATCTTCCACCAGGTAACATACAGTGTAATTGCTTTTTTCTTTTTACACGGGGGATCAGCGACAAAACTAATAGTTGAACACCCCTAATAAAAGAGAGCTTAAGGGTTTTATTAAACAGAGTGACGCGGTGCCGTTTGGGAAAGATCCGACAAAAAAATTTAACCTTTGATGACCCCACCGCGATCGTTTTAATTTCAGGCAGTTAGGCGAAGGCCCCTTTTCCCTGCTTTGTGACACAACTTGGGATTTGCGTGCCCCTTCGCTTGTTTTTTCTCTCACAGAAAAGTTTTCCCCGCCTATATTGTGATCGAGCTCTAAAATCTATCAGCATGAGCCTACAAGAATGTTGTCAATAATCTTTTTTTTAAGAAAACCCGCCAATTCTAAAGAAATTTGTTTCAATTTGGCTCAACAAGAAAGCCGCAAAGGTCATCAAAATTCCTTTACCTCACTAAACTTCCAATTCTTGGGGATGTTCCATTTGGGGACAATTTGAACTTACGACCTGTTCGTTTACTTTGCTTTCCGAACTTTTAGAAAAGACCAGCACCTAAGCAAAAATTTTTTAAGAAAACACCCTAACCCAATTTCGTAGTTAGAATCTTACTAAAAATTAATATAATTTTTTTTAAGGGTTTTCCTTTCAAAGGGCCCCAAGGAAAAAATGAAACGTTCTCCCTCCCAATTCTGTAATTCCGCAATTTTCTAAAAACGTACAAGTAATAATAACTTTGCCCCCAAAAAAGTTTGGAAAATTAAAATCGGGAAAAGGAGACTGCCCCGCATTAAACGACCCTTTTGGTTTTCCGATGCCTAATTTAGCCAATTCGCTCGGTTGGCGTTTTTCCCCTTTTGGGGTTTCAATTTATTTTTTAATTCTCTTTCTCTCCGTCTTTTTTCCTTTTTATTTCCCTTTAATCTCCCTTTTCACGAAACTAAGTATTGAATGCGGGGGAAACCCCGCATTTTTGGCGGTTTAAAATATTAATATTGAAAGTGGACATCTGTTTTTTTTAAAAAAAAAAAAATTTTTTTTTTTTTAAAATAAAACAACATATGCCAGGGAACACATTAACGATAAAAGTTTAATAAAATTTAATTAACAATGTGCTCAGCCTTTATGTTTTGCATTGATTTAAAGGGTTTTAAGGAAATGGAAAAAAATAAGCGCCTAAAAATTAAACGGTGAAAAAAGGAATTACAGCACCGGGAACCAGTTTTTGAATTAAGCAAATTCTATGACAAAACCCAACCATTTTAGTGCACACGAGAAATTAACTGGCAAAAGTCGACGAAAACGCGTCCAAGATTTGGGGGGAGGCAAGTTGATCGACAACTCGAACCCACAAATGCCCGAATCGGGAAAAAATTCCCACTAACACATTCCCCCCAACCCAGATTTAGCCCCATAAAACATCTTCCATCCCCCCTTTATTTGCCTCTCTGGCTCAGCAACCCGGTCCTTTCTCCGCCTTCTCTTAAAAACGGGGTAACAAAAAAAATTAGCATCGATAATCAACCTGGGTTTTTTGGCTTTTGGGATCAACCTACTCATGCGCCACTTTTCAGGGGTTTTTGTTAAAAGGGTTTTGAAAACCCCTTTTGATTCTTTGATGATTCCGGATTAGCCCTCGAGGAATAATTAAACTTATGAAACACACAATGTATTTTTCAGGAAATATTTACAACAATTAAAATTTTGGGTTGACGGGAAAATTAAATTGGGGTTGTACCGGTCTTTTGCGTAAGAGGGCTCAGAGTGAGGCCAAAGCGTGGGCCCCAAGGTCTTTTTCCAAGGAGGGGAGCCCCCAAGTTTAGGAAAAAGGGGGAGCACCCGGGGTTAAGGGCAAAGAGTGGAGCACCAAGAGTGTTTTAACGCTTCTCTCTCTCTGATTCGCCATAATGTAAAAGGGGATTGATCAGCGAGAAGATCGGAGCTAAGGCCCGCCCTGCTGAGAGGCACCGCATTGTTTTCGGGCGGGAACAAAAAAGCCTTAAACATAACAAAAAACCCAAATCCGACCGGCAGGGGGAAAAATCAATTAAGGGAAACCACCCCTTTCCTAAAAATCCTTTTAATATATATATATATATAATATATAATATAATAAAATATTATATAATATAAATATAAACATATATAAATATTTTTAATTATATATATATTATGTATGATGTAGTATGTATTAGGATCCTCCTCTTTCTCTTCTCCCCCTTTCTCCCCTTCACACACACACTTCCCCTTTTTAATAAAACTTTTAAAGGTATAAAAAATATAATATAATAAAAAAAGAATTATCCCAACAACCCCACCACACAAAAATAATATATTAAAATTATATTTAAATAATAATTTTTTATATATATAGGTTTGTGTGTGGGGTGCGTATTTTTAAATGTGGTTTTTTCTTTGAACAAATTAAAACACACACACACAACAACACCACCCCAACATACACACACCACACAACTACACACACACCACACACACCACACACACACCCACACCCCAAAATATTTTAAAATTATATTAATATTTTAATTTTATATTTTATGTTTAGTATGTGAATAGCAAACCTCCCGGGATACAATGGAAAAAAAACCAAATACAGACTAATTTTTGAAAGTGAGACAAAGTTTCGAATCACCGGTTTCCACTTCGGTCTGAAAGGAAAGGAAGAGGAGGGTTAAAAAGAGAGAGGAGAGGCCGGGGTTAAACAGGGGGAGGTGGGGACAGACAAACGAAGCAGAGGGAGGTTACATCAGGCAGAGGACGGGGGGGAAAACCCGGGGGGTGGATACGGAGAAGGGCCCGGGGGGAAAAGGGAAAAAGGAACAAGCAGGAGAAAAGCCGGTTCAAGTTAAAATTTAGGCGAGTTTTAAAAGGGAAGTCCCCATTGGGGAGTGGACAGGGCGGAAGGAGAGAAAACCGCGCTGCTGCCCAGTCCATCTGATGGCCATTGTCCAGAGGTAAAAGAGGGCGTATTTTTGTTCCCTGGATAAGGTACTTTTTTGAGAAGACGTTTGGGGTAAGGGACTGGCGCCTTTTTTCGCCAAAGTCTCTTACAAAGGGGGACAAGGAACAGATAGGTGACCCCCTTCGGGGGGAAAGGGAGGGCTGTAGGGCCCGGGTTTCGACGGGAATGTTCAACGGTGAAATCGCCCAGTTTAAGGGTGAAGAGGGGGACGGAGGAGAGGTTTCCCCAGGTAGGGCACTGGGAGGGGAGGTGAGGGGTTTTTTAGGAGGAACGTGGAGAAGGTACCGGCCTTGATAACGCGGCGCGAGAAAAGACCAGGGAGCCCGTTTTTTTATTTTTGGGGGTTTTTCTCCTATATGTAAACCTTTTTGTAAACGTTTAAAATTATACTTTGTATATAAAAATATATATAATAAATATATATATATAAAAAATTTTTGTAGTAGGGGTTTTTGGATCCTCTTCTTTCCCCTCTCCCTCTCCCCCTCTCCCCCACACACCCTCTTATATAAAATTATAAAATATGTGTATAATATATTAATATATATAATAAATTTTATATATATTGAAAACTACCCCCGCACACAAATCCAAAAAAAAACCCCCAAACACAAACACACATGTAATTATAGAGAGAGAGGGATAAAATGTACTACTCATCCTCATCATAAGGGGCTAAAAGCCGCAGGGGCCTGGGCCCCATCCCCCTTTGCTTCCGCCCGAGGATCCCCGAGGGGATCGCCGGGGAGGACCCCTTTAATTTCCCGCGACAGGGCTCGTCAGCTCCCAAGCCCTGATCTCTGGTCGTCCCACGGGCTCCCCACCCGGTTTCCGAGGGAAACAACATGGGCGGGTTCCCAAGGAAACGAGTAGGGGGCCTATACCGAGTTGGCGATCCCGGATTTGCAAGTAAAAGGCCCATGCCAGTTACGGTGTAACCGCGGTTGGACACTGGCCCCAATGTACCCCTGATCCGGGGGGGATTTTTACAAAAGGGGATCAAAGGGGGACTCCAAGACCGGATGGTCCAGGTTTCGCTTCCCGAGAATACTGGATATCAGGCCTTTTAAGACACGCGCTTTTGGGCCTTGCTAGGGAAGGGCATTCCAGACGTCTTTTTGATCAAATTTTGGGTCTTTTGCCAGACCAACCTCTACTACTTTCCCGGCAAACCCCGAGGTATGGGCCCCCTACCAAGATTAAAAATTTTTTAACGCAACCCCCCCCGCAAGCATGGTGACGGAAAGGGTTCCCCCCAAAAGGCCCCCCAAAATCCCGAAACTGGCTTGGCCCGGGGACCTTGGCCTAGGGGTTTGCCTCATTGCAAAGCATCAAAGGCCCAAAAGTACTCCAAAGGGTGATAGGATGGGAAAAACGTCGGCAAAATCAAGGCTGAACTTAAAGCCTATGTTGCCCCCATGACTTTTTTAGTAGCTCTGCCCCCTTTTCCGTATAAAAGGTTAAAATTTGGTGCAAAGGGCACAGCCGCCTCCCCCGATTAAAAGGAAGAAATTTGACAACCCCCACCTCTTTTTCAACAACCCCCCCCCATACTTTTCTACAGGCCAAAAACGTGCGGGAAATTCCCTGACCTCGGATCCCCATAACGATTCCGATGCCGGAAAAACCCTTTGAGGTCGATGTAGGCGTGAGCAACCCACGCCGAACCCGAGGGGTTCCACAGTTATAACGCTAGTATACGGTCTATTGTGGACTTCCCGGATAAATCCCGCTGCCCCGGGGCTCGATGCCTCAAGGGGGTTTTCGGACCGTTTAAAAAGAATGTGGGGAGAAACCTTTCCCGGTATGTGAGAGGTAAAGCCACGGGAGTTGTACATCCCCAAAGATCCCCTTCCCCTTTCCCGGAAAGGGATGACCACGCCCCCCAGCAGGTAGGGGGAAAGGACTAGACGCCAAAGGCAGTCGGGGCTTATGAGGTCCCGAGCCTGGTTCACCCCCCGCCTTTTGCAGTTCAGCAGGGATACATAGCCGCGCTTCCCCCCTTTAGCTTTGGAAATGCAGCCAAACCCGTTAGGGTAGGAGGTTTTCCCGGATGGGTGGGCCCGGGCCAGGCACGCGACGCTTGCATCCCAACTAAATGTTTGGGGGGTCCCCCTGGACAACTGTTTAAAACCGCCAAATTCACGAAAACCCCAAAATGATTGAGATGATCTCATCGCTGATCGGACTGAGTCATCTGGAGGAGGTTAGGGTTTTTTTCTCAGGGGTTTGGAGGCAGGGCGAAGGGCTTAAAAGAAAAGGCCTTCGACCTCCTCCGCAAGAAACCGATGGTGTTCCTTTCCTTCTCCATATCCGACCCACAACCTGGAAAGACGAAGACTGATTCCCCCTTCGCGAGCCTTGGCCGCTTCAGGGCCCTAAGTCTCCGGGGAGATGGTTTCTGCCCGTCTTGGGGTAGCCAAGATCCGAGCTGTTCGAGTGTTCGCGCTTGAAGAACTCCCACAGACCCAAAGGGGGATAGGTTGCGGTTTTTGTGAATCGGCAGAGACTGCCCGGGGGAAACCCCGGCACACTCCCCTCCCTTTTGTCGCCAAGTGAAACCCCCGGTTTGGGCCCCTGGAGGGGCGGGGGGTTTTTAATGGGCCCAAAAGGGGAGCCAACAGCCTATGGTCGGTCCCAGAAACCCCACTCCGGGAAACCCGCTTTGGAGGAAAACCTCCTGGCGGCTAACAAAAATGGGTAAAACTCCTTGGCCCCAATTACCCCTATCGCTGTACCAAGCCAGCATGCGGGTTGGAGGGGTACCCGGGCCCGAGATCCCATTTTCTGGGACCAGCAAAATCCCCAGAAGGAGGCTATTCTCCTTTGGGGGTCAGTCCCAAGCCATGGGGCGAAGAAATTTGTAGCCACCGGGCACGCCGGAACCCTTGAAGCGCCCAAAACCGAATGTCTCGCCCGGGGGAAAGTCTGCCCAGTGCAAGTTTGGTTAGAAACCCCCTTTTTCCCTTTTAAATTTTTTCTCGGGGGAGGTATACGCTAAAGACAAAAAACCAAAGCGTTCATCTCAAGCCCGAACCCCATCAAAAAGGTTTTCACCTCGATACGCGGGCTGAATCGCTGGAGAGGTATGGGTACACCGGGGGGGTGGTGACCCCGTTGGCCCGCCCTGGAGGGGAAAAACCCCCAGATGGCGCACCAGGTCTTCTCACCCTTTAGAGGGGAGCCCCCCAACTCCCCGTCGCTTTAATTTCCCGCGATAGCAAGGTAACCCTATCCCGCCCCAAGGCCAGTTCCAAAAGGGCCCACCCGGGGAAAGCACGCCTGAGTTAAACCCGGGTGGTCACCCGGGGGCACGCCCCCTCGCCCACACAGCCCCAAAAAAAGGGGGTCGGAGGCTGGGGACCACCCGCACCTGTGGGGGTTCCCCAGGGTTTCCCCCACGCTTTATGGGGGGGTTTGGGGCCTGCCGGGGGACAGGCGGGGCAAATAAAGTTCCAAACCCGCACCTCGACATTTCCCCCCCACCCCCCTTTCTTTCGGGGGGGGGGAGGGATAACCCCTCCCCCCCGCATTTCCCTTTTTTGGTCGTTGCCAAAGGTTTTTTTGGGGGGGGGGGAGGACTGGCAAGGCCCCCCTCCCCCGAGCCCCCATACCCCAGGGGGCTGGGGGGAGGGGTGGAGAAGCCAGGGCGGGGCCCACGCCGGGGGCCCTAACTTGGGGGGCCCCGCGCTCGAGACCCCCAAGATTTTGCCTGGGACCCCCAAGGGCCCCCTTCCCCGGGGGCCAAGAGGAGCACTGCGAAGTCTTTATGATGGAGAGGCTTTACCTGGTAGGGGGAAATTTTCAAAAATGCAATTATATAATATATACTATATATATATATAATATATAATATAAAATATAATATGTATAAAAAGTAAATATTGGTAATGAACACACCCCACACACCACAAAAAACCAAAATAAAACTAATTATATTTAAAATATAGATATATAATTTTTATAAATATAATAATTATATATTCGTAAAAATATAATAAAATAATAAATATATATATATATAATAATATTATTAATAATAAAAAACATTAATATATGTGGTGTGACTGTACTAAAATATATAATATTTTATTTATATATTATATTATATATATTTTAAATTAATTTTATATAATTTATATAAAATTTTATTAAATTTATTGTTGGGTGTGGTGGTTTTTTGTGGTGGTATATTATTTATAATTTTATATATAATATAATTTTTTATAAAATATAAATTTTGGGTGGTGGTGTGGGGTGGTGTGTGTTGGGGGGGTGGTATGGGGGGGTAGTGTATGGTTTAAAAATTTTAAAAAATATAATAATAAAATTATATAACACACAAAAACAACACAACACCCACACACACATAATAAAATAATATTAAAAATATTTTTAAAATTTTAATTAAAAATAATTTTACATAAAACAATTTTAATATATATATATAATTTTATAATGATAAATATTTTTTTATATAATTTATATATATTTATATATATAGAATTTTAATTATATATTATATATATAAAATATATATAATATTTAGATTATTATAATAATATATATATAATTATATAATATTATATTTTTTTAAATTTTTTAAAACACCTAATAAAAGTAAATAAAAATTTTAAATTTTATAGAATATAAAAAATTTTATTATTTTTTATGTGGGGGTTTGGTTTGGGTGGGGTGTGTTGGTGTGATTAATATTAATTTTAAAATTTTTATATAATTATAAAATTTTATAATTTTTAAAATATATAATTTTAATTATAATATAAAATTTATAAAACAAAATTATATTAAAATATATAGAAAATATATACTATATTATAAAATATCACTCCTTCACAAGGGGGTAACGCCGAGGGGCGCAGGCCCCATCCCCCTTCGCTTCCAGCCCGAGGATCCCCGGGCGGGCTCCCGGGCAACGGCCCTCTCTAGTTTTCCCACGAAGTCTCGTCGGCTGCCCAAACCATATTCCCGGGCCCTCCCACAGGGGCTCCCCCACCCAGGGTTGTCTGCAGAGAGAAAACCCGGGGCGGGGGCCAAAGAGGCGGCTAGGGGGCCAAAAGGGGTTTGGGGCCCGGATTATGCAAAAACAGGGCCCCTGCCGGTCTCCGGGGTAACCGCGGTTGGGGCCGGGTCCGCCAAAAGGGACCCCCTGATCCCGGGGAAGGGGGCTTTTACAAAAACATAAGGCGAACTCCCAAGCACTGGGTAAGGGCCAGGTTTTGTTCCATAGAGCAAAACTGGGAAATTCAAGGCCTTTAAGACAGCAGCGGGGCTTCTGCAAAGGGACCCACTCTCCAAAACCCTTTTTTGACGAGTTCAGGCTCCGTTGCCCAAACCCAACCCTTACTGACCCTGGTTTACAAACCCAGAGATGGACTACGCTACCAGGTTTTAAAAAATTCTTTACTTTAAAGCTCGCCGCAAGCATGGGTCGACTGAAAGGGTCCCTAACAGCCCCCAATCGAATCTTGGGCTTGGGCCGGAGACCTCTAAGCCTGGGGCTGCCTCATTGCTAAATGCTAAGGCCGCCACAAGGACTCAAGGGCTCAGATAGGGTGCAACATCGTCGGCAAAGTCAAGGGCCCAGACCTTAAAATTGCAGTGTTGCTCCCACGACTTGGCTAGTAGCTCTGCCCATTATCCAATCCCAAAAATGTTGAAAAAAGGGGTGCAAGGAACAGCCTTTCTCACCCCCGAAAACAGGGAAAAAGTTGGCATACCCCCCACCTTTCACACTTTTATACCAGTTTGAGGCTTTTCTTTAGGGCCAAAAATGTGTGGGAATTTCCCAGCCCAGGATCTCCCATAGCGATTTCCCCAGACGGCAAACGCCTTGAGGGGAGTAGGCTGCAAGCAAAACCCCGACCAAAACCCCGAGGGTTCCACAATTATCGAAGCGCTGTATCGGTCTATTGGATTGCCCGGAGTAAAACCAGATGCTGGCTCTGGGCCTCGAGGGTTTCGGATCCGTTTTAGAAGAAGTGAGCGGAACCTGCCCGGTATGTGGGGTAAGCCACGGTATTTTTTACGTCCCCCCGACCCCCTTTCCCCTTCCCGAGAGGGTACAGCCCCTGCAGGCGGGGGAAGGGCCAAGCCAAATGGCAGCAGGACGAGCGGCCCGACCTAGGTTTACCCCCAGCCCTTGCAGTTTGCAGGGAATCAATAGCCTGCAGCTTTCCCCCTCTTTAGCTTTGGGAAAAGCCGCCCAAAACCGTTAGGGTAGGGGTCCCGTGTGGGGGGGTCCGGCCGGGCCGGACTCGCTTTCATCCAAGTAACTGTTGGGGCCCCCCTGGGAAACTGTTCAAAATACTCAGCCAAAAGTTCACAAAAACCAACAATCTAGTGATCCGCCATCCGCGATCGGCTGCAGCATTGGAGGAGGGGTTTGGGTTCAGTTTTCAGGGCTTGGTCAGGGCGAAGGGCATTCATTATAATATATATTAAAAATATTAATATATATATATAAATATATAATAAATTTTAAAAAAAATAAAAGAAAATAAATTATTAGATCTTTTTTTTTTTTCTTTTTTCTTTAACGGTTGTTTTGTTTGAGCCGCCCTGGTACAGCATGAACTGAATGTATTTTCTTTGTGATGCCTTGGGTAAAATTCTCTCTACTATCCGGTTTTTCATGGCCTGATTGGGGGGCTTTTCTCACCCCTTGGGAAAAAAGGGAAACGAGGTGAAAATTCCCTTTCCCCGGAATTAGTATCTAGGTTCGATTTACCTTAATTAGTAAATAAAGCGCGTGCACACACAAGCCGCGCGCGTACGTGAGCACGCCGCTGATTATATAAAATAAAAATTAATATTTTAATACAAAATTGATATATATATAGATAAAATATAATATTATATAATAGATAATATATATATATCTGTGTGTGTGGGGTTGGGGGTTTTGGGGTGTGTGTGGTATGTGTGTGTGTGTGTGTTCGTGTGTGTTGAAATATTTTAAAATATATATATATTAAAATTTTATAATAATATATATATTTTACATTAATATATGCATATAGTATAGTGTGTACTAATATTATAAAATTATTATATATATAATCTATATATATTATATAATATATTTTATATATATATATGGATACTATATAATATATATATATTATATTAATACATATATACATAATATATATTATATGTACATATGTGTATATAAAATATATATTTTTATATTATAAATATCTTTATAATATACATGTATGTTTTAAATTAGCCATGATCATATTCCTCATGTTATCAATAAGCCACGGATTTACGATATAGTAATATTTTCTAAAGTATTTCTCAAAATGTTGACTTTCACAATATTTAACGTAATATGCAACAACTGTTTTATTTCATGTACAATATTATGTGCATTCAACCCCCGCCATGAAAGCGGTTACACGAAGAAACAAAACAAACAGAGGAGGAACAGATGGGGAATATTTTGATTTTCGCGCTAGGGAAGAACAAAATTTGATCCTTGTGCCGAAAAATGTTGGATGGTAACAACTGAAGCTCTGTTTCCGCAAATTTGGAATTCAGGTAATGAGTACGCTTACGAATTATCAATTAAGTTTGACCGTGCTGTCGGTAATTCTTATCTTTTCCTGCAATAACCGAAGCATGTCAAGAATTATTTATGTATTTTTATTCCAATTCCAATGTGTTTTTTTCTAGCAGAAAAAGATATTTGAAATCTATCCGGCATTGTTATAGAGTCTCCCCATTTCATCTACTTTTCTGCAAAAAATATTCGTGGCAGGGGCCCTTTTAATTTGAGCTGTTGCTATCGAAGCATTGCAGACTCTACAACATGAAATACAAGTTATTTAGTCACCAGATCACACCCACCATTCCCTACACCCATATTTCTGTCATTATTTAAAGCTTTCTTTGTAAATGTGAAAGCATGGGGAAACTCTTGAGGTGTCGACAACAACCACGGTTTTCCCTTTTACTTGATTTTTTGTTGATCTTATATTACAGAGGATCTACTTCTCAATTTTTTTTTATTGATAAATTAAATAAAAAAATTTCTCATAAACATAGTTTATATAACATATATATATATAAAATATATATATAATATATATATATATATATAATATTACAATATATATATATATATGTGTGTGTGGGGTTTTGTGTGTGTGTGGTGTGTGTGTCTGTGGTGGTGTTTTTTGGTGTGTGTTGTGTATGTATTATGTATATATATATAATATATTATATTATAATATATATATAATAATCCATATACTATTATTGTTGTGTGTACATATGGGGCTGTGTGTGTGTGTAATATATAGATATAATAAAATATTTTAGTATTTTATATATAATATATACATATAACATATATCCATATATATATATATAATTTATATATCCCAATAGAAATATATATAAAATTTATAATTTTAAAATAATATTATAATATATATATAATATAATAATATTTAATGTGTGTGTGTGTGTGTGTGTGGGTGTGTGGGGTGTGTGTATGGTGTGTTTTTGTGTGTGTATCTGTGTACAAATAATATATATTATTTTATATATCTATAATATATATATATATAATATATATGATACTATAATATATATATATATATATATATATATTTTAATATTATATATATATATTAAACACAAAAACACACACACATACAAACACACACACACACACACACACACACACACACACACAAACACACCACAAACATATATTTTAATATATATAAATATATATATATATAGATATATTATATGTATTATTTTAGTATATAGGTGTGGTTGTGTGGGTGTGTGGTGTGTGTGTGCACAAATGGAATATTATATATAATTAATATATATATATATATATATATTATTAGATATATATTAATTTTAATTATATAAGTACACACACACAACACCCCACACACACACACAAAACACAATACATATAATATACAATATATATATATAATATATATATATTATATATAATTATATAAAATATATATAATATATATATATTCCAATCGAGGGGTAA
>NW_023662041.1:0-16662 GCF_015228065.2 Penaeus monodon | reverse complement strand
AATTTGAATTTATTATAAAAATATGATAGGTAAAGTGAGAAAAGAGAATTTATCATTTGAATATATTATTATTATTATTATTATTTATATTATTATTATTATTATTATTATTAATATTATATTATTATTAATTATCTTAATTATTAGTATTATTGCCAAAAAAATCTTTATAACTGTAATAATAACAATATAATAATAAGTATAAGTATAATAATAATAATGCTAGTGGTTATAATATTGTTATTAGTATTATTATTGTAATTATTATCATCATTATTATTTGTACTGGTAGTATAATTGCAAAAATAATTATTAAAACAGTAATAATTACAGTAATAACGATACTAATTAAGATAATGATATAAATAATTATTATAAAATCGTTATTATTGTTATTATTATTGTTATTACTATTATTATTGTTGTGGTTATTAGTATTATTGCAAAAATATATACTATAACTCCAATAATTGCAATAATAATGATAACAATTGCAATAATGATGATAATAATTGCAATAATGATGATAATGATGATGATAATGATGATATGTGATTAATATATGATACGATAATAGATGATAATCATGATAATAATGATGATAATAACGGGAAATTGTGTCCATATATAATATAAAAAAGGTATACTAAAAACATTCCCAAAAGTCGAAAAGCGGCAAAATCTAGCGAAATATAGCCTTTTGAGAGTATACTCCAAAATGACGTTTTTTCGATTTCTTTGGGTATTTCGGCAATTATTAGGGTAATAATGATAATAATTACCAGAATTGTATTAATCATAACAATAATGATGGTAAAGTAGAATAAAGAGAATTTTGATAACATTTGAATATTATTAAATTATTATATATTATTATTATTATTATTATATATATTATTATATTATATTATTATTATTATTATTATTATTATTATTATTATTATTATTATTACTATTATCTTAATTATTAGTATTATTGCCAAAAATCTATTATAACTGTAATAATAACAATATAATAATAATTTAATAAATTAATAATAATAATGCTAGTGGTTATAATATTGTTATTAGTATTATTATTGTAATTATTATCATCATTATTATTTGTTACTGGTATATAATTGCAAAAATAATTATTATAACAGTAATAATTACAGTAATAACGATACTAATTAAGATAATGATATAATAATTATATAAAATCGTTATTATTGTTATTATTATTGTTAATTATATTATTATTGTTGTGGTTATTAGTATATTGCAAAAATATACTATACCCAAAATGCAATAATAATGATAACAATTGCAATAATGATGATAATAATTGCAATAATTGATAATTGATGAATGATGATAATGATGATAATATGATAACGTATAATGATGATAATCTGATAATAATGATGATAATAACAGGAATTGTGCTATATAATATAAATAAGGTATAAGAAAAATTCAAAATCGAAAGGGAAATCTACGAAATTACTTTTAGATATATCCAAAATGATTTTTTCGATTTCTTGTATTTCGCAATTATTAATAATGATAATAATTACAAATGTATAATATATAAATAATGATGGTAAAATTGATAATAAAAGAATTTTGATAAATTTAATTATTAATTATTATTATATTATTATATTATTATGTATTAATATATTATATATTATTATTATATATTATTATATTATTTATTATATATTAGTATTTCAAAAAATCTATTATAACTGATAATATGATAATAAAAAAATAATAATAAGTAATAAATAAATATATGTATGGTTATAATATTGTTATTAGATAATTATTGTAATTATATCATATTATATTTACTGGGTAGTATAATTGCAAAAATAATTTTATAACATAAATTACGTAATAACGATACAATTAAGATAATGATTATAAATATATTATAAAATCGTTTATTATTGTTATTATATTGTTATTATTATTATTGTTTGGTTATTAGTATTATTGAAAAATATATATATAACTCCAATAATTGATAATAATGATATACAATTATAATATGATATAATAATTGCAATAATGTATAATATGATGATAATGATATAATGATATATATATATAACATAATAATATGATAATCATGATAATAATGATGATAATAACAGGAATATTGTCACTATATAATATAAAATAAGGTATAAAAATAATTCCCAAAAGTCGAAATAAGCGGCAATATCTAGCGAAATATAGCTTTTGAAGAGTATACTCCAAATACGTTTTTTTCGATTCTTTGTGTATTTGCAAATATTATGGGTAATAATGATAATATACCAGAATTGTAATTAATCATAAATAATGATGTAAAATGAATAAAGAGAATTTGATAAAATTGAATATTATAAATAATATATATTATTATTATATTATATTATATTGATATTATTATATATTATTATTATTATTATTATATTATATTTATTACTAATTATTAGTATTATGCCAAAAAATCTATTATAACTGTAATAATAACAATAATAGATAAGTATAAGTATAATAATTGCTATTGGTTATAATTTGTTATTAGTATTATTATTTAATTATTAATCATTCATTATTATTATTATGGTTATATATTGCAAAAATATTATTTAAAGTAATAATTAAGTAATAACGATACTAATTAAGATAATGATTAAATAATTATTATAAAATCGTTATTATTTTATTATTATATTATATTATTATTGTTGTGGTTATTAGTATATTGCAAAAAATAATATATAACTCCATAATTGAATAATAATGATAACAATTGCAATAATGATGATAATAATTGCAATAATGATGATAATGATGATGATAATGATGATAATGATGATAATGATGATGATAACGATAATAATGATGATAATCATGATAATAATGATGATAATAACAGGAATTGTGTCCATATATAATATAAAAAAGGTATAAGAAAAACATTCCCAAAAGTCGAAAAAGCGGCAAAATCTAGCGAAATATAGCCTTTTGAGAGTATACTCCAAAATGACGTTTTTTCGATTTCTTTGGGTATTTCGGCAATTATTAGGGTAATAATGATAATAATTACCAGAATTGTATTAATCATAACAATAATGATGGTAAAAGTGAGAATAAAGAGAATTTTGATAACATTTGAATTTTTTAATTATATTAATTATTATTATTATTATTATTATTATTATTATATTTTATTATTATTATTATTATTATTATTATTATTATTTTTAAAACTATTATCTTAATTATTAGTATTATTGCCAAAAAATCTATTATAACTGTAATAATAACAATAATAATAATAAGTATAAGTAAAATAATAATAATGCTAGTGGTTATAATATTGTTATTAGTATTATTATTTTATTATTATCATCATTATTATTTGTACTGGTAGTATAATTGCAAAAATAATTATTATAACAGTAATAATTACAGTAATAACGATACTAATTAAGATAATGATATAAATAATTATTATAAAATCGTTATTATTGTTATTATTATTGTTATTACTATTATTATTGTTGTGGTTATTAGTATTATTGCAAAAATATATACTATAACTCCAATAATTGCAATAATAATGATAACAATTGCAATAATGATGATAATAATTGCAATAATGATGATAATGAGGATGATAATGATGATAATGATGATAATGATGATGATAACGATAATAATGATGATAATCATGATAATGATGATGATAATAACAGGAATTGTGTCCATATATAATATAAAAAAGTTATAATAAAAACATTCCCAAAAGTCGAAAAAGCGGCAAATCTAGCGAAATATCGCCCTTAATGATAGTATACTACCAAAATGCCTTTTTTTTTTTTTTCGATTTGCTTTGGTGCTTTCGGCCTTATTAGGGTAATAATGATAATATTAACCAGAATTGTATTTAATCATAACAATAATGTGATAAAGTGAGAAATAAAGAGAATTTTGATAACATTTGAATATTATTAAAAATATTATTATTATTATTATTATTATTATTATTATTATTATTATTATTATTATTATTATTATTATTATTATTATTATTAGTATTATATTCTTACTATTATCTTAATTATTGTATTATTTTATTGTCCCCCCAAAAAATCTATTATATCTGTAATCAAAAATAATAATAATACGTATAAGTATAATAATAATATGCTAGTGTTATAATATTGTGATTAGTATTATTATTGTTATTACATCATTATTATTATTTTTGTACTGGTACGTATAATTGCAAAAATAGATTATTATAACAGTATAATTACTGTAATAACGATACTAATAAATAATGAATATAAATTAATAATTATCAAATCGTTATTAATTGTTATTATTAGTGTTATTACTATTATATTGTTGTTGTTATTAGTATTCTTGCAAAAATATATACTAACTCCATAATTGCATAATAATGATAACAATTGCAATAATGATGATATCATTGCAATATGGGGAAAAATGATAATGATGATTATAATGATGATAATGATGATAATGATGATGATAACTATAATAATGATGATAATCATGATAATGATGATGATAATAACCTTAATTGGTGTCCATATATAATATAAAAACGGTATAAGAAAAACATTACCTAAAGTCGAAACGCGGCAAAATCCAGCTAAATATGCCTTATGAAGTCTAACTCCCAAATGACGTTTTTTTTTTTCGATTTCTGTGGTGATTTCGCAATTATATTAGGGTAATAATTGATACTATTTAAACAGAATTGTATTAATCATAACAATATGATGGATAAAAGTGAGAATAAAGAGAAATTTTGATAACATTTTAATATTATTAAATATTATTAAACGTTTATGTATTATTATTATTATATAGTTTTTATTATTATTATTATTATTAATTATTATTATTATTATTATTCTTTTATTACTATTAATCTTATTATTAGTATTATTGCCAAAAAAATCTATTATATCTGTAAATAATAACAATAAAGTAATAAGTATAAGTATGATAAAATAAATGCTAGTGATTATAATTTGTTAATTAGTATTATTAGTGTTTATTATCACTCATTATTTATTATTTGTACTGGTATTATAATTCAAAAATAATTATTATAACAGTAATAATTACTGTACTAACGATACTATTAAGATAATGAATTAACTAATCATTATAAAATTTTTATTATGTTATATTATTGGTTTAGTACTAATTATTAGTTTTGTGGGTTTTAGTATTATTTGCAAAAATATTATACTATAACTCAATAATTGTCAATAAATAATACCCATTGCAATAATGATGATAAATTGCAATAATGATGAGTAATGATGATGAAGATGATGATAATGCGATAATGATGATGATAAACGATAATAATGATGAAATCCATGATAATGATGATGATAATAACAGGAATTGTGTCCATATATAATAAAAAAACTGTAATACAGAAAACTTCCCAAAAGTCGAAAAAAGAGCGGCAAAATCTAGCGAAATATAGCCTTAATGATAATATACTCTCCATAATGACGTTTTTTTTTTTCGATTTTCTTTGGTGATTTCGGCAATTTTAGGGTAATATGATAATATTTTACCAGATTGTATTAATCATAAAAATGATGATAAAAAGTGAGATAAAGAGAATTTTGATAACATTTGAATATTATTAAAATATTATTATTATTAGTATTATTATTATTTATTATTATTATTATTATTATTATTATTCTTATTATTATTATTATTTTTTATTATTATTACTATTAATCTTCTTATTCGTATTATTGCGCAAAAATCTATTATATCGGTAATAATAACAAATAATAAATAATAAGTATAGGTATAATAAACTAATGCTATGATTATAGATATTGTTATTATTATTATTAATTGTTATTATCATCATTATTACATTATTTGTACTGTAGTAAATTGCAAAAATAACTGTTTTTATTATAACAGTAATAATTACTGTAATAACGGTACTAATTAAGATATGAATATAAATATAGATTATAAATCGTTATTATTGTTATTTATTGTTTATTACTTATTATTATTGTTGTGGTTATTAGTAAATTATTGCAAAAAATAAATACTACTAACTCCAATAATTGCAATAAATAATGATAACAATTCCAATAATGATGATAATAATTGCAATAATGATGATAAATGACTGATGATAATGATGATAATGATGATACTGATGATGATTAACGATAATAATGATGGATAATGCATGATATGATGATGATATAAGGAATGTGTCCATATATAATATAAAACAGGTATAAGAAAAACACATTCCACACAGGTCGAAAAAGAAGCGGCAAATTCTAGCGAAATATAGCCTTATGAGAGTATACCTCCCAAAAATAGTAAATGACGTTTTTTTCGATTTCTTTTGTGATTTCGGCAATTAATTAGGGTAATAAGATATATTTAGCCAAGAATTTATTAATCATAACAATAATGAATGATAAAAGTGAGAATAAGAGAATTTTGAATAACATTTGAATATTATTAAAATAATTATTATTATTATTATTCTTATTATTATTATTATTTTATTATTATTCTTATTATTTTATTATTATTATTATTATTCTTATTACTATATCTTAATTATTAGTATTATTGGCCAAAAATCTTATATATCTGTAATAATAACAATAATAATAAGTAAGTAAATAAGTTAATAATAATAATGGCTGTGATTATAATATTGTATTAGTATTATTATTGTTATTAGCATCATTATTATTATTTGTACTGGTATATATTTGCAAAAATAATAATTATAACAGTATAATTACTGTAATAAACGATACTAATTAAGATAATGATATAAATAATATTATAAAATCGTTATTTTGTTATTATTATGTTATTAACTATTATTATTGTTGTGGTTATTATATTCTTGCAAAAATATATACTATAACTCCAATAATTTCAATAATAATGATAACAATTGCATAAATGATGATAATAATTCAATAATGATGCTAATGATGATGATAAGGATGATAATGAAGATAATGATGGATGATAACGTAATAATCTGATAATCATGAATAATGAGATGATAATAACAGGAATTGGTGTCCATATATAATATAAATATAAAAAAGGTATAAGAAAAACATTCACCAAAGTCGAAAAAGCGGGCAAATCTGGTCTAAATATACCTTATTTTATGAGAGTATACTCCAAAATGACTTTTTTTTCGAATTTTCTTTGGTGATTTCGGCAATAATTAGGGTAATAATGGATAAGATTTACCAAATTGTATTAATCATAACAATAATGATGATAAAAGTGAGATAAAGAGAATTTTGATACATTTGACTATTATTAACAAATATTATTATTATTATTATTATTATTATTATTATTATTATTATTATTATTATTATTATATTATATTATTATTATTTATTATTATATTACTATTATCTTTAATTATTAGTATATTGCCGAAAAAATCTATTATATCTGTAATATAACAATAATAATAATAAGTATAAAGTGTAATATAATAATGCTAGTGATTATAATATTTGATATGTATTATTATTGTTATTATCCTCATTATTATTATTTTGGTAACTGGTAGTATAATTGGCAAAAATAATTATTAATCAGTAATAAGTACTGTAATAACGATACTAATTAAGAATAAATGGATATAATAATAATTTAAAATCGTTATTATTGTTATTATTATTGTTATTACTATTATTATTGTTGTGTTTTAGTATATTTGCAAAAATAAATACTATAACTCCGAACTAATTGCATAATAATGATAACATTGCAATAATGTGTAATAATTGCAATAATGATGATAATGATGATGATAATGATGATAATGATGATGAATAACGATAATAATGATGATACTCATGTAATGATGATGATAAATACCAGAATTGATCGTCCATATAATAATATACAAAAGGTATAAGAAAAACATTCCCACAAGTCGAAAAAGCGCAAAATCTAGCGAATATAGCCTTATGAGAGTATACCCAAAATGACGTTTTTTTCGTTTTCTTTGGTGATTTCGGCAATTATTATGGTAATAATGATAATATTTACCAAATTGTATTAATCATAACAATAATGATGATAAAAGTGAGAATAAAGAGAATTTTGGATAACATTTGATATTAATTAAAAATATTATTATTATTATTATGTATTATTATATTATTATTATTATTATTATTATTATTATTATTATTATTATTATTATTATTATTACTATTAATCTTAATTATTAGTATTATGGCCAAAAAAATCTATTATATCTTGTATATAACAATAATACTATAAGTAAAGTAATAATAATAATAATGCTAGTGATTATAATATTGTTTATTAGTATTATTATTGTTTTATCATCATTTTATTATTTGTACTGGATAGTATAGAATGCAAAATAGGCACAATGTCATCCTTATAACAGTAATAATTACTGTATTACGCCTACTATCTAGATAATTATATAAATAAGAATTATAAAAAATCGTTATTATTGTTATTATTAATTGTTATTACTATTATTATTGTTTGGTTAATTAGTATTATTGCAAAATTACTATAACTCCCATAATTGCAATATAATGATAAACAATTGCAATAATGATGATAATAATTTGCAATACTGATAAGATAATGATGAGGATAATGAATGATAATGATGATAATTAAATGATGATGAACGATATAATGATGATAATCCATGATAATGATGATGAAAATCACAGGAATTTGTGTCCATATATAATATAAAAAGGTATAAGAAAAACATTCCCAAAAGTCGAAAAAGCGGCAAAATCTAGCGAAATATAGCCTTATCAGAGTATACTTCCAAAATGACTGTTTTTTTTTTTTTTCGATTTTCTATTGGTGATTTCGGCAATTATGAGGGTAATATGATAATAATTTACCAGAATGTGTATTTAATCATTAACCATAAGTGATAAAAGCTGAGAATAAAGAGAATTTTGGGATAACATTTTGAAATATATTAAAAATATTATTATTATTATTATATTATGTATTATAGTATTATTATTAGTATTTTATTATTATTATTATTATTATTATTATTATTAGTATTAACTCATCATCTTATTATTAGTATTATTGCAAAAATCATATATCTGTAATAATAACCATAATAATAATAAGTATAAGTTAATAATATAATGCTAGTGATTATAATATTGTTATTAGTATTATTATTGTTATTATCACCATTAGTGTATTATTTGTACTGGTAGTATATTGCCAAAATAATATATTATAACTTAATAATTACTGTAGTTAACGATACTAATTAAGATATGATATAAATATAATTATAAAATCGTTATTAATTGTTATTATTATTGTTATTACTATTATTATTGTTGTGGTTATTAATATTATTGCAAAAATATATACTATAACTCAATAATTTGCAATAATAATGATACCAATTGCAATAATGATGATATAATTGCAATAATGATGATAATGATTGATGATATGATGATAATGAATATAATGTGATGATAAGATAATAATGATGATAGTCTGATAATGATGATGATAATAACCAAGGAATTGTGTCCCATATATATATTAAAAAAGGTATAAGAAAAACATTCCCAAAAGTTCGAAAAAGCGGCCCCCAAAAAAAAAAAAAAAATTTTCCCCCCTTATCGAAATATGCCTTATGATAGTATACTCCAAATGACGTTTTTTCGATTTCTTTGGTGATTTCGGACAATTATGAGGGTAAATAATGATCATATTTTACCAGAATGTATTAATGCATGAAAATAATATGATAAAAGTGAGAATAAAGGAGAATTTTGATAACATTTGAATATTTATTAAAATATTATTATTATTATTATTTTTATTATTATTATATTATTTATTATTATTATTATTATTATTATTATTAGTATTTATTATTATTATTACTATTATCTGAATTATTAGTATTATTGCCAAAACATCTATTATATCTGTAATAATAACAATATAATAATAAGTATAGAGGTAAATAATAATAATGCTAGGTGATTAATATATTGTTATTAGTATTATTATTGTTAATTATCAACATTATTAATTATTTGTACTGGTAGTATAATTGCAAAATTAATTATTATAACAGTAAATAATTACTGTAATAACGATACTAATTTAAGGATAATGATATAAATAAAAATTATAAAATCGTGTATTATTGTTATTATTATGTTATTACTATTATTGATTGTTGTGGGTGATTAGTATTATTGCAAAATATATACTATAACTCCAATTATTGCAATAATAATGGATAACAAGTGCAATAATGTGTAATAATTGCAATAATGATGATAATGATGATGATAATGATGATAATGAATATAATGATGATGCGAACGATAATAATGATGATAATCTGATAATGAATGATGATAATAACAGGAAGTTGTGTCCATAATATATATAAAAAAGGTATAGATAAGAAAAATATTCCACAAAAGTCGAATAAAAGCGCAAATCTAGCGAAATATAGCCTTATGAGAGTAGACTCCAAAATGACGTTTTTTTTCGATTTCTTTGGTGATTTCGTTTCGGCAATTATTAGGGTAATAATGATAATATTTACGCAGAATTGTATTAATCATAACATAATGATGAATAAAGTGAGAATAAAGAGATTTTGGATAACATTTGAATATTATTAAAATATTTATTATTATATTAATTATATTATTATTATTATTTATTATTATTATTAGTATTATTATTATTATTATTTTATTATTATATATTATTACTATTATCTTATTATTAGTAACTTCTTGCCAAAATCGATTTATCTGTAATATACAATAATAATATAGTATAAGTTAAATAATAATAATCTAGTGATTATAATATTGTTATTAGTATTATTATTGTTATTATCTCATTATTATTTTGTACTTGGTAGTATAATTGCAAAATAATTAATTATTATAACAGTAATAATTACTGTAAAACGATACTAATTAAGTAGTGATATATAACTAAATTTATAAAATCGTTATTATTGTTATTATTATTGGTATATACTATATTATCTTGTTGTGGTTTATTAGTATTATTGCAAAAATAATATAACTATACTCAATAATTTGCAATAATATGATACAATTGCTGTCAATATGAGGATAATAATGTGCAATAATGTGATAATGATGATGATAATTATGATAAATTATGATGATGAACGATAAGAATGATGATAATCATGGATAATGATGTGATGATAATAACAGGAATTGTGTCCATATATAATATAAAAAGGTATAAGAAAAACATTCCCCAAAAGTCGAAAAAGCGGCAAAATCTAGCGAATATGCCTTATGAGAGTATACCTCCAAAATGACGTTTTTTCGATTTCTTTGGTGATTCGGCAATTATTTCAGGGTAATAATGATAAATATTTACCAGAATTGTATTATCATACAATAATATGAGAAAAGTGAGATAAAGTAATTTTTGATAACATTTGAATTTAATTTAAAAATATTATTATTATTATTAATTTTTATTATTATTTAAATTTTTTTAAATTTTTATTATTAATTTTTTTTTATTATTTTTTATTTTTTATTTTTTTAAAATTTTTTTTTTAATTTCCAAAAATTTTATTTTTTAAAACAATAAAATAATAAGAAAAAAATAAAAATGCATATATTTTTTTTTTTTAAAATTTTAAATTATTGTTTTTTTAATTTTTTTTTGTAATGTGTATAATCAAAAATTTATTATAAAAAAAAAATTTTGAAAACTCAAAAGTAAAAAAAAAATTAAAAACTTTTTAGTTTTTATTTTTTTTACTTTTTTTTTTGGTTTTTTATTTTTAAAAAAAAATTTTAAATAATCAAATTTGAATAATATTTTGAATAAAATGAATAAAAAAAAAATTTGAATATTAAAATATAATATTAAAAATTTAAAAATTATATAATAAAAATATAATATATAAAGAATTTTTTTATATATTAAAAAATTAAGAAAAATTCCCAAAAAAAAAGGGAAAATCTAAAATTTAAGTTTTTAAAAATTTTTAAAAAATTTTTTTTGGATTTTTTTGGTATTTCCATTTTTAGGGTTTTTGAAAATAATTCCAAATTTTTTAAATCTAACAAAAATATGAAAAAAGGAAATAAAAATTTTTTGAAAAAATTAAATTTTTAAAAATTTAAAATTTTTTTTTTATTTTTTTTTTTTTTTTTTTTTTTTTAATTAAATTATTTTTTTTATTCATTTAATCAAATTTATGTAACAAAATTTTATAAAAAATAAAATAATAAATAATGATAATTTAAATAATAATAATGTATGTTTTATAATTGTTTTAGTATTTTATTTTTTACAATTTTAATTTTTTAGGGTATAAGAAAAATTTTTTTAAAAAAAAATTACGAAAAAGTACTTTTTAAGATAAATATAAAATTTTAAAAAAAATCTTTTATTTATTTATTATTTTTATATTTTTATTTTTTTGGGGTTTATTATATAAAAAATAATTTAAATAAATTTAAAAATTGATAAAAATTGAATATTTTAAAAAATTTTAATATGTATAATATATAAAATTTAAAAATATATTATATTTTAAAAATATATATAATCTAAAATGATATGAAAAACAAATTTGTAATAAAAAATAAAAAAAAGGGATAAAAAAACACCCAAAAAAAAAGGGAAAAATTAAACAAAATTTATATTTGAGAAATCCCCAAATATTTTTTTTCGATTTTTTTTTTTTTAAAATTTTTAGGGAAATTGTAATTTTAAAATTTAAAATATTGTGATAAAAGGGAAAAAAAATTTTATAATTTTAAATTTAAAAAATTAAAAATTTTTTTAAATATTATTTTATTTTTATTTTTATATTTATAATTTTAGAATTATATATTATTTATTTTTTATTTTAAAAATTTATTATTTAAAAAAAAAAAAAAAAAAAAAAATTTTTTTTTAAAAAAATAATAAAAAAAGAAAGTAAAATTAAAAAAGTTGATTTTTTATTGATTAGTTTATTTTTTTTACAATTTTTATTTAAAAATATAATTAAAATAAAATTTAAAAAATTTTTTACTTAAAATTAAAAAATTAAATAAAAAATAAAAATTTTTAAAATTTTTATTATTTTATTTTTTGTTTATTATATTATTATTTTTTTATTAGTTTAAAAAAAAAAATTTTATAATAAAAATCAAAAAATAAAATTAAAGATATAAAATTTTAAAAATGATATAATTTTAGAAAATTAATATAATATTTTTAACGAATAATGAATAATTTTTAAAAAGTATAAAAAGGAATTTGGGCCTAAATTTAAAAAGGTATAAAAAAAATTCCCAAAATAAAAGGGAAAATTTTAAAATTATTTGGGATATAAAGGGTTTTTTCATTTCTTTTTTTTCCAAAATTAAAATTAATAATTTTTTTACCAAATTGTTTAATATAAAATGATGATAAAATGAGATAAAGAAATTTTAAAACATTTAAAATTTCTTTAAAAAAATTTTTTATTTTTATTTTTTTTTTAAAAAATTTTTTTTTTTTTTTTTAAAAAAAATTTTTTTTTTCAAAATTATCTTTTTAAATTTTATTCCAAAAAATTTTACTTTAAAATTCCAAAAAAAATAAGAAAAAAATAAAAAATAAAAAGTTTTTAAAATATTTTTTTTAGTATAATTTTTGATTAAAAATTTTATTTTTTTGATGGTATAAAGAAAATAATTTTATAAATATAATTATGAAAAAATATAATTAAAAATTAAAATTTTATAAAATCTTTTTTTTTTTTTTTTTAAAAATTATTTTTG
The DNA here is from genome assembly GCF_015228065.2 of Penaeus monodon. NCBI lineage: Eukaryota > Metazoa > Arthropoda > Malacostraca > Decapoda > Penaeidae > Penaeus > Penaeus monodon. The sequence goes on along the minus strand of NW_023662041.1, from coordinate 2,755 downwards.
GGGTAATTTTAAAAAAAATAAAATATAAAAAAAAAAAAATGAAATAAAAATGTAAAATTAAAAATGAAAAAATTTTTTTAAAATGATAATAATTGAAAAAAAAAAAAAAATTTATAAACGTAATAATATGATAAAAAAAAAATTATGATATAAAAAATTTTAAAAAATTAAAAAAGGAAAGTAAAAAAAATTGTAAAAAGGGAAAATTAAAATAACCATAGATAAAATAAAATTTTTTTTGATTTTTTGTTTTTGGAATTTTTGGGGGTAATAATTAATAATTCAAATTTTTAAATCAAAAAAAAAAATGATGATAAAAAAAATTTGGTTTTTTAAATTTTAATTTTTTTAAAATTTTTTTTTAATTAAAAATTTTTTTTTAATTTTTATTTTTTTTTTTAAAAAATTTTTTTTTATTTTTATTCAATTATTGTATTATGAAAAATTTCAAATTTAAATATAACAATAAAAAATAAAAAAAATAAAAAATTTTTAAAAATTTGTTTAAAAAATTTGTTTTTTTTTTATTTATATTATATTATTTGTTAATATAATTAAAAATAATTTTTAAAAAATTAATTATGAAATAAGAAAAAATTAAAAATAAAAAAAAAAAATTTTTAAATAAAGTTTTTATTTTATTATTTTTTATTATATATTATTGTTTGGTTTTTATATTATTCAAAATATATATTCCCCAATAATTGCAAAAATAATAAAAAATTTTTTAAAAAAATTTTTAATAATTCAATAATGATGATAATATGAATAATGTATATGATGATATATAAAATGATAATATATTAAGATAAAATGATATAATTATAATGATATATAAAGGAATATAAAAATATATAAAAAGGTATAGAAAAACTTAAAAGTGAAAAATGTGCAAATTGCTAATATACTTTATGAGTAATCCAAAAATGATTTATGAACTTGTGTTTCGAAATTATTAAATAATAATGTAATAATTACAAATTGATAATATATAATAATTGATATTATAAATATAAAATTTTTATTAATATATTATTAATAATTATATTTTATATTATAATTATTATATTATATAATAATATAATTATATTAATTATTATAATAATTATATTATCTTAATTATTAGTATTATTCCAAAATTATTATATTTAAAAATAATTATTATAAGTAATAATTATATATAATATATTAAATAATGATAATAATAATTATGAAAATGTATTATTATAATATTATTATAATATATTGTATATGTTTTATATTGTAAATATATACTATAATCAATATTGAATAATAAATAAAATTCATAATGATGAAATAATGCATAATATATAATATGAATAATAGATATAAGATGATATAATGATTAATAATGATGATATCATATTATGATAATGATAATAACAGAATTTGTATTATATAAAAAATGATAAAAACATTCCCAAGATAAAAAGGGAAAATTAAAATAATTATAGTATATACTCAAAATGACGTTTTTATTATAATTTTTGTATTTATTATTAGTGTAATTAATGATAATATTACCAATTTAATATGAAATATTATAAAATGTATTATATAGATTTTATAATTTATATATATTAAATTATTTTTATTTTTATATTATTATATATATTATTATTATATTATATTATTAATTATATATATTAAAATTATATTATTTAATTATTATATATTGAAAAATATTTATTATATTTATATAAATATATATATAATATAAGTTATAATATATATAATGCTAGTATATAATATTTAAAATTATATATTAATAATATATAATATGTAATGTATAATAATATATTGATATATATAATTGATATATTAAATTGTATACTATATAATATAAATTAAGAAAAAATTATAACAAATATTATTGTAATAATATATTAAGTTATAATATATGAATATTTATTCAAATATGATATTCAATAATTGTATATATAATGATAATAATAAAATATAATAATAATGAATAATGATGAAAATGAAAAATAGATGATGATAAATTAATAATGATAACGAAATGATTATTATATTATGTATTAATATTATATAATATTATAAAATTTCCAATTAAATAATTTATAATATAACTTATTAAAGTATACAAAACTATTTATAATGAATTAGATTTATAATATAGTAATAAAATATTTTTAATATTGTATTATATTATTATGTATAATTATTATAATTATATTTTTAAATTGATATATTAAAAAATTATTATAAATTATATTAATAATTATTATTATAATATTTATTATTATTATTATATAATTTTTATTATTTTATTGTTATTGTATGTATATATTGAAATAATATTAAAATTAATATATATAATAAAATATGATCATAATAAAATATATAAAAATGTATATGAAATATTATTCTATAATATGATTATGTAATTGAAATATACTTTGATATACTAAATGATTTTCATTATTTTGTATTAGAATTATAAAAATTAAAAAGTTAAAAAATTGTAAATTAATAATATCAAAATGAAAATTTAATTTGAGAATTATAATTAAAATATATTATTATAATGTATTATTATATATAATTATAAAATTAATAATGTATTAATCTTAAATTATATATAATTGCAAAAATTATTTTATAATTATATATTATAATAATATAATATATTATATATTATGATTATATATTGATTATTATATTTTTATTATTATATTATTATATTTGTAATTATTATAATTGCAAAAAT
>NW_023662040.1:5000-10000 GCF_015228065.2 Penaeus monodon | reverse complement strand
GTAACACCAAACCTAACCCAACCTCACCTAAACCTAACCCAAACCTAACCAAAGTACACAAAACCTAACCCAAATCTAACCAAACCTAACCTAACCTAACCCAAACCAAACCCAAATCTGAAAACCTGAACCTACCCAAACCTAACCAAACATAACCCACACCTAACCTGACCCTACCCATACATAACCCAAACATAACCAAAAACATAACCTAAACTAACCCAAACCTACCCAACGTACCTAAAACAAACGAGACCCAAACCAAAGGACACCTAACCTAAACCTAACCCAAACCTACCCAAACCAACCTAACCTAACATAAACCTAACACAAACCTAAACACAAACCTAACCCAACCTACCTAAACCTAACTCAAATATATCCTAACCTAACCCAAACTTAACCCATACCTAACCTAAACCTAACCCCAACCCAACCCATATCTAACCTAAACCTAACCAAAGTAACGTAAACCTAACCCAACCTAACCGAAACCTATCAACCTAACCCTATCCTATCTAAACCTAACTCAACCTAACAACCTAACCCAACCTATCCCAAACCTAACTTAAACCTACGCTAACCCAAACCTAACCTAAACCTAATCCGAAACCCAACCCAAACTAACCTAACCTACCCAAATCTAACCCACCTAACCCCAAACCTAACATAACCCTCACCCACACCTCACCAAAACCTAAAACCAAAAATAACCTAAACCTTCCAAACAAACCTAAACCTAACCTAAACCTATCCTAAACCTAACCTAAACCTACCTAAACGTTATCCTAAACCTAACCTAAACCCTATCCTAAACCTATCCAACCTATCCTAAACCTTCTTAAACATAACCTAAACCAACTTAATATAAAATAACCTAAACCTGAAGGTATCCTTGCTGCTTTTTTGCAAAGTAACGTAACCTAAGATATATTATATATAATATATAATATATATATATATATATATATATAATATAATGTGAGTGTGTGTTTTGTGTGTGTGTGTGTGTGTGAGTTTGGTGGTGTGTGTGTGTGTGTGGTGTGGTATCCATATATGTATAAACGGCTCGATAGTTATCTGATTTATTTATATACTTTATAGTATGTATATATATATATATATTACATATATATGTATGCATGCTTATATATAGTATATATATATATATTATATAGATATATATATATTATATATATATATATATATATAACAAACCAAACTAACCTAACCCTAACCCAAAACTACCCAAACATAACCAAAACATACCTAAACTACCGCTAACCTAACCCAAACCGTACCCTAACGTAACAAAATCCCAACGGAAACCTAACTAATCCTAACCCAAACCTAACCTAAACCTAACCCAAACCTAAACAAAACCTAACCCAAACCAAACCCAAACCTAACCAACCTAGACCTAAACGTATCCTAACCAAAACCTAACCCAAACCTAACCCAATGCAGAGGGGGGAGGAGGACTACCCTAAACCTAACACGAACTTAACACAACCTAACCCTACAAATGACCAAACCTAAACCTAACCCAACCTACTTAAACCTACCCCCTAACCCAACCTACCGAAACTAACACCAACCTAATCCAAACCTAACCCCAAACCTACCTAGATATCCTAACCGAAACCTAACCAAAACCTAACCTAACCTAACTTCAAATGTACCCAAACCTACTGAAACCTACCCCAAACCTATATAATATTCTATAATATATATATATATATATATAACAAAACCCAAACCTAACCTAACCCTAACCCAAACGAACCCAAACATAAACCAAAACATAACCTAACCTCACCCTAACGCTAACCCAAACGTACCTAACGAACCCAATCCCAACGGAAACCTTAACCTAAACCTAACCCAAACCTAACATAAACCTAACCCAAACTAAACTAAACACTAACCAACACCAAACCCAAACCCACCCAACCTAACCCAACCTAACTAAACCTAACCCAAACCTAACCCTACACCTAAACCCAAACCTTAAACAAACCTAACACAAACCTAACCCAAACCAACCTAACCTAACCCAAACCTACTTAACCTAACCCAAACTAACCTAAGCCTAACTCAAATTAAACCCAAACCTACCGAAACCTAACCCAACCCTAACCCAAATCTAACCTAAACCTAACCCACACCTACCCCAAACCTAAACCAAACCTATCCCAAACTAACTTAACCTAAAACCTAACCTAACCTACAAACTTAAGCTAAACCTAACCCAAACCTTAACTACAACCTAACCAACCTAACCTAAACCTAAATCAAATTCGAAAACCCAAAGCTATCCAAACCTACATAAACCTAACCAAACCTAATCCAAACCTAAGCCTATCCTACTACCCTAATCCTAAAACTAAACCTAACCCAAAACCTAACCTAAACCTAACCGAATCCCAACCACCTAACCTAAACCTAACCAAATTCTAACCTAAAGCCTATCCTAAAACCCTAACCTAAACTAACCTACACCTAACCTAAACTATCCTAAACCTAACCTAACCTCTCCTAAACATATCCTAAACCTATCCTAACCTATCCTAAACATTAGCTTAAACCTAAACCTTATTATAACATAAACCTAAACCTAAAGGTATCCTTTGCTTTTTGCAAACGTACTTAACCCTAATATATATATATATATATAAATATATATATATATATATATTATATATAATATATATATAATGTAGATGTGTGTGTGTGTGTGTGTGGTGTGTGTGTGATGTGTGTGTGTGTGTGCATTTTGTGTGTGTGTTGTGTGTGTGTGGTTCTACATATATGGTATATACGGGCTTTCGATATGTCTATGTATATATATGTATATACTTTATTATATATATATGTAATATATATATATATTAATATATATATATTAATATATATTACATATAATATGTATTCGATTATATAGATATATATATATATATATTATATATCCTGTTGGGTGACATATACGTATATATATGATGTGTATACACACACACAAACCACACACGCACACGCACATATATTATATATACATATATATATATAATATATATTAGATATATATAATATATAATATATATAGTGTATATATATATATGTAATATATATATATATATTATATATATATATATAATATATATATGGTTATATATATGTCGTTGCCACTGGGTCCTGAAGCCAGCTGAAGTCAGTACCGGGTAAATAGATGGTGCTCGATAAAAAAAACCCCGGGCGGCGGAAGTCAATGGCAACTAGACGCTCTAAAATGCCTAAGAAGAAATTCATGGAATCCAATGAACTCAAGGCCGCAGCGGCCGAATGGTTAAAGAGCGTCGTACCAAGACTGTCACGACGGCAATCGAATTAGAGGGTTTGAAGTCACTCGACCGCCGTGTTGTCCCTTGAGCAAGAACTATCACCTTGCATTGCCTACCTAGCCCACTGGTAGACCAAGCCAGCCCAGTCAGTGCTGTCCAAGCCCCGAAAAGCAAATGAGAATATTACCTAAAACGTTACACCGGCACTCTCCGTGGAGAGGACTGGGGACCTACCACGTACCACTCCAAGAACATCACAACAGGAAAACTACAATTAAGTGTCATGCTGTGACTCGAGGGCTCAGACATGAACCTATCGTTAAAAGAGACACGACACACACAGACACACACACACACACACACACCCACACCACACACACACCACACACCAGGTCACACACACAAATATAATAATATATATATATATATATATATATATATATATATAGGTAGTATATCTATATATCTATATCTCTAGTATAAATATAGTATTATATATATAATATATACATATATGTGTATATTTGATATATAATTTATATATATTATATATATATAGATATATATTATATATAATAGGTATATGTATATATGAATATCTATAAATAAATATATAATATATCTATATATAATATACCATATATATATTATATATTTATATATGCATGTATATTTCTCTCCTCTCACCTCTCTCTCTCGACATCCTCTCTCTTCTCTCTCTCCTCTATATATATATTATATAGATATATCTTCTATATATATACTATATACATTTATATTAATGTTTATATCTATACAAAAAAGTACACATATATATGGTTATATATAATATATCATATATATATATATATATATATATATATACATATATACACACATATATATGTGTATTCTACTATATATATATATATATATAAGATATAATATAATATATACATATACAACACACACACAGACACCACACACACACAACACGCACACACACAACATCCACACACCAAAGACACGCCACAACACACACACACATATTATATATATATACCTCTATATATATATATATATATATCTCTATCTCTTAATATATATACATAGATATGTGTGGTGGTGTGTGTGTGTGGGTGGTGTGGTGTGTGTGTGTGTGTGTTGCTGTGTGTGTGTGTGTCTGTGTGTGGTGTGGTGTGTTCGTGTTGTGTATTGTGTGTGATGTGTGTGTGTGTGTGTTGTGTGTGTGTTCTATATATATATATATATATTATATCTATAACATATATATATATTATAATATATCGACACACACGCACACACACCCACACGCATGCACACAACACACACATATATAAATATATTCCTCTTGTTCTTTAACAGTAGGTTCAGTGTCTGAGCCGCCGTGGTTAAGATGATGATACTGAATTGTGTATTTTTGATGTTGTGATACGTGAGGTACGTGGTAGGGTCCCTAGTTCTTTCCACAGAGAGTGCCGGTGGTTACCGATTAGTTATCATTCTCCTCTATTTTCATCCGGCTTGGGACCAGCACTGACTTGGGTTGGGGTTGGGTCACCCATGGCTAGGTAGGGCGATCGAGGTGAAGTTTCCTTCCCAAGAGAACATGCGCCGACCGGACTCGAACCCTCGAACTCCAGATTGACGTTGTGCCAGTCT